>NW_026893720.1:300000-504005 GCF_032452875.1 Bos javanicus
GATCAGTGCATGATAAGCCACGTGATCAGTGCATGATCAATTACGTGATCAGTGCATGATCAGTCACGTGACCAGTACATGGTAGCTGCGTGATCAGTGCATGATCAGCCACGTGAGCAGTGCATGATAGCCACGTGATCAGTGCATGATCAGTCACGTGATCAGTGCATGATCAGTCACGTGATCAGTGCATGATCAGCCACGTGATCAGTGCATGATCAGCCACGTGATCAGTGCATGATCAGCCACGTGATCAGTGCATGGTAGCTACGTGATCAGTGCATGATCAGCCACGTGATCAGTGCATGATCAGCCACGTGAACAGTGTATGATCAGCCACGTGATCAGTGCATGATATCCAAGTGATCAGTGCATGATCAATCACGTGATCAGTGTATGATCAGCCACGTGAACAGTGCATGCTCAGTCACGTGATCAGGGCCTGCTGAGCTGCGTGATTACTGTCTGCTCATCTGCTTGACAATTGCCAGCTGAGCTGCATGATTCCTGCCTGTCATCTGCTTGACAATTGCCAGCTGTGCTGTGTAATTCCTGCCTGCTCAGCTGCTTGATTATTGCCAGCTGAGCAGCATGATTCCTCACAGCTGAGTTCCATGATTATTGCCTGCTGACTGTTTGATTCGTGCCTACTCAGCTCTTTGTTTATTGCCTCCAGAGGCACATGATCAGTGTATGATAGCAAACATGATCAGCGCATGATCAGTCACATGATCAGTGCCATTAAGTCACGTGATCACTACATGATAGTCATGTGATCAGTCCATGCTCAGTCACGGTATCAGTGCATGATCAGCCACGTGATCAGTGCATGATAGCCACGTGATCAGTGCATGATCAGCCACGTGATCAGTGCATGATCAGCCACGTGATCAGTGCATGATTGCTACGTGATCAGTGCATGATCAGTCACGTGATCAGTGCATGATCAGGCACGTGATCAGTGCATGATCAGCCACGTGATCAGTGCATGATAGCCACGTGATCAGTGCATGATCAGTCACGTGATCAGTGCATGATCAGTCACGTGACCAGTACATGGTAGCTACGTGATCATTGCATGATCAGCCACGTGATCAGTGCATGATAGCCACGTGATCAGTGCATGATCAGTCACGTGATCAGTGCATGATCAGTCATGTGATCAGTGCATGATCAGGCACGTGATCAGTGCATGATCAGCCACGTGATCAGTGCATGATAGCCACGTGATCAGTGCATGATCAGTCACGTGATCAGTGCATGATCAGTCACGTGATCAGTGCATGATCAGCCACGTGATCAGTGCATGATCAATTACGTGATCAGTGCATGATCAGTCACGTGATCAGTACATGGTAGCTGCGTGATCAGTGCATGATCAGCCACGTGATCAGTGCATGATAGCCACGTGATCAGTGCATGATCAGTCACGTGATCAGTGCATGATCAGTCACGTGATCAGTGCATGATCAGCCACGTGATCAGTGCATGATCAGTCACGTGATCAGTGCATGGTAGCTGCGTGATCAGTGCATGATCAGCCACGTGATCAGTGCATGATAGCCAGTGATCAGTGCATGATCAGCCACGTGATCAGTGCATGATCAGTCACGTGATCAGTGCATGATCAGTCACGTGATCAGTGCATGATACCACGTGATCAGTGCATGATCAGCCACGTGATCAGTGCATGATAGCCACGTGATCAGTGCATGATAGCCACGTGATCAGTGCATGATCAGTCACGTGATATTGTGTGATCAGCCACGTGATCAGTGCATGATCAGTCACGTGATCAGTGCATGATCAATTACGTGATCAGTGCATGATCAGTCACGTGACCAGTACATGGTTGCTACGTGATCAGTGCATGATCAGCCACGTGATCAGTGCATGATAGCCACGTGATCAGTGCATGATCAGTCACGTGATCAGTGCATGATCAGTCACGTGATCAGTGCATGATCGTTTACGTGATCAGTGCATGATCAGTCACGTGACCAGTATATGGTAGCTACGTGATCATTGCATGATCAGCCACGTGATCAGTGCATGATAGCCACGTGATCAGTGCATGATCAGTTACGTGATCAGTGTATGATCAGCCACGTGATCAGTGCATGATAGCCACGTGATCAGTGCATGATCAGTCACGTGACAGTGTGTGATCAGCCACGTGATCAGTGCATGATCAGCCACGTGATCAGTGCATGATAGCCACGTGATCAGTGCATGATCAGTCACGTGATCAGTGCATGATCAGCCACGTGATCAGTGCATGATCAGACACGTGATCAGTGCATGATCAGCCACGTGATCAGTGCATGATCAGACACGTGATCAGTGCATGATCAGCCACGTGATCAGTGCATGATAGCCACGTGATCAGTGCATGATCAGTCACGTGATCAGTGCATGATCAGTCACGTGATCAGTGCATGATCATTTACGTGATCAGTGCATGATCAGTCACGTGACCAGTATATGGTAGCTACGTGATCATTGCATGATCAGCCACGTGAGCAGTGCATGATAGCCACGTGATCAGTGCATGATCAGTCACGTGATCAGTGCATGATCAGTCACGTGATCAGTGCATGATCATGCACGTGATCAGTGCATGATCAGTCATGTAGTCAGTGCATGATAGCGCCGTGATCAGTGCATGATCAGTCCGTGATCAGTGCATGATCAGCCACGTGATCAGTGCATGATAGCTACGTGATCAGTGCATGATCAGTCACGTGATCAGTGCATGATCAGCCACGTGATCAGTGCATGATAGCCACGTGATCAGTGCATGACAATCACGTGATCAGTGCATGATCAGTCACGTGATCAGTGCATGATCAGCCACGTGATCAGTGCATGATCAGTCACGTGATAGGTGTGTGATCAACCACGTGAACAGTGCATGCTCAGTCACGTGATCAGGGCTTGCTGAGCTGCGTGATTACTGTCTGCTCATCTGCTTGACAATTGCCAGCTGAGCTGCATAATTCCTGCCTGCTCATCTGCTTGATTATTGCCAGCTGAGCAGCATGATTTCTCAGAGCTGAGTTCCATGATTATTGCCTGACTGATTCGTGCCTACTCAGCTCTTTGTTCATTGCCTCCAGAGGCACATGATCAGTGTATGACAGCAAACATGATCAGCACATGATCAGTCACATGATCAGTGCATGATAAGCCACGTGATCAGTGCATGATCAGTTACGTGATCAGTGCATGATCAGTCACGTGATCAGTGCATGATAGCTACGTGATCAGTGCATGATCAGCCACGTGATCAGTGCATGATAGCCACGTGATCAGTGCATGATCAGCCACGTGATCAGTGCATGATCAGTCACGTGATCAGTGCATGATCAGCCACGTGATCAGTGCATGATCAGTCACGTGATCAGTGCATGGTAGCTACGTGATCATTGCATGATCAGCCACGTGATCAGTGCATGATAGCCACGTGATCAGTGCATGATCAGTCACGTGATCAGTGCATGATCAGCCACGTGATCAGTGCATGATATCAGTGCATGATAGCCACGTGATCAGTGCATGATAGCCACGTGATCAGTGCATGATCAGTCACGTGATACGTGTGTGATCAGCCACGTGATCAGTGCATGATAGCCACGTGATCAGTGCATGATAGCCACGTGATCAGTGCATGATCAGTCACGTGATCAGTGCATGATCAGTCACGTGATACGTGTGTGATCAGCCACGTGATCAGTGCATGATGAGCCACGTGATCAGTGCATGATCAATTACGTGATCAGTGCATGATCAGTCACGTGACCAGTACATGGTTGCTACGTGATCGTGCATGATCAGCCACGTGATCAGTGCATGATAGCCACGTGATCAGTGCATGATCAGCCACGTGATCAGTGCATGTCAGCCACGTGATCAGTGCATGATCAGTCACGTGATCATGTGTGATCAGCCACGTGATCAGTGCATGATAGCCACGTGATCAGTGCATGATAGCCACGTGATCAGTGCATGATCAGTCACGTGATCAGTGCATGATCAGTCACGTGATCAGTGCATGATCAGTCACGTGATCAGTGCATGATCAGCCACGTGATCAGTGCATGATAGCCACGTGATCAGTGCATGATCAGTCACGTGATACGTGTGTGATCAGCCACGTGATCAGTGCATGATAGCCACGTGATCAGTGCATGATAGCCACGTGATCAGTGCATGATCAGTCACGTGATCAGTGCATGATCAGTCACGTGATACGTGTGTGATCAGCCACGTGATCAGTGCATGATCAGCCACGTGATCAGTGCATGATCAATTACGTGATCAGTGCATGATCAGTCACGTGACCAGTACATGGTTGCTACGTGATCGTTGCATGATCAGCCACGTGAGCAGTGCATGATAGCCACGTGATCAGTGCATGATCAGCCACGTGATCAGTGCATGTCAGCCACGTGATCAGTGCATGATCAGTCACGTGATCATGTGTGATCAGCCACGTGATCAGTGCATGATAGCCACGTGATCAGTGCATGATAGCCACGTGATCAGTGCATGATCAGTCACGTGATCAGTGCATGATCAGTCACGTGATCAGTGCATGATCAGTCACGTGATCAGTGCATGATCAGCCACGTGATCAGTGCATGATCAGCCACGTGATCAGTGCATGATCAGTCACGTGATCAGTGCATGATCAGTCACGTGATCAGTGCATGATCAGTCACGTGATCAGTGCATGATCAGTCACGTGATCAGTGCATGATCAATTACGTGATCAGTGCATGATCAGTCACGTGATCAGTGCATGGTAGCTACGTGATCAGTGCATGATCAGCCACGTGATCAGTGCATGATAGCCACGTGATCAGTGCATGTCAGCCACGTGATCAGTGCATGATCAGTCACGTGATCATGTGTGATCAGCCACGTGATCAGTGCATGATAGCCACGTGATCAGTGCATGATAGCCACGTGATCAGTGCATGATCAGTCACGTGATCAGTGCATGATCAGTCACGTGATCAGTGCATGATCAGTCACGTGATCAGTGCATGATCAGCCACGTGATCAGTGCATGATAGCCACGTGATCAGTGCATGATCAGTCACGTGATAGTGCATGATCAGCCACGTGATCAGTGCATGATCAGTCACGTGATCAGTGCATGATCAGCCACGTGATCAGTGCATGATCAGTCACGTGATCAGTGCATGATCAGCCACGTGATCAGTGCATGATCAGTCACGTGATCAGTGCATGATCAGTCACGTGATCAGTGCATGATCATTTACGTGATCAGTGCATGATCAGTCACGTGACCAGTATATGGTAGCTACGTGATCATTGCATGACAGCCACGTGATCAGTGCATGATAGCCACGTGATCAGTGCATGATCAGTTACGTGATCAGTGTATGATCAGCCACGTGATCAGTGCATGAGTGCCACGTGATCAGTGCATGATATGTCACGTGACAGTGTGTGATCAGCCACGTGATCAGTGCATGATCAGCCACGTGATCAGTGCATGATAGCCACGTGATCAGTGCATGATCAGTTACGTGATCAGTGCATGATCAGCCACGTGATCAGTGCATGATCAGACACGTGATCAGTGTATGATCAGCCACGTGATCAGTGCATGATATCCACGTGATCAGTGCATGATCAGTCACGTGATCAGTGCATGATCAGTCACGTGATCAGTGCATGATCAGTCACGTGATCAGTGCATGATCAGCCACGTGATCAGTGCATGATCAGTCACGTGATCAGTGCATGATCAGCCACGTGATCAGTGCATGATCAGTCACGTGATCAGTGCATGATATAGACGTGATCAGTGCATGATCAGTCACGTGATCAGTGCATGATAGCCACGTGATCAGTGCATGATCAGTCACGTGATGGGTGCATGATCATTCACGTGACCTGTACACGGTAGCTACATGATCATTGCATGATCAGAAACGTGAGTAGTGCATGATAGCCACGTGATCACTGCATGATCAGCCACGTGAGCAGTGCATGATCAGCCACATGATCAGTGCATGATCAGACATGAGACCAGTGCATGGTCAGTCACGTGATCACTGCATGATCATCCACGTGATCAATGCATGTGGAGTCATGTAATCAATGCATGATAGCGCATTGATCAGTGTAAGATCAGTCCCGTGATGAGTGTATGATTAGCCAAGTGATCAGTGCAAGATAGCTACGTGATCAGTGCATGATCAGTCATATGATCAGTGCATGATTAGCCACGTCATCAGTGCATGATCAGCCACGTGATCAGTGCATGACATTACGTGAACAATGCATGTGCAATCACGTGATCAGTGCATGATATCCAAGTGATCAGTGCATGATCATCACGTGATCAGTGTATGATGAGCCACGTGAACAGTGCATACTCAGTCACGTGATCAGGGCCTGCTGAGCTGCGTGATTACTGTCTGCTCATCTGCTTGACAATTGCCAGCTGAGCTGCACGATTCCTGCCTGCCACGTCCTTGACAATTGCCACCTGTGCTGCGTAATTCCTGCCTGCTCATCTATTTGATTATTGCCAGCTGAGCAGCATGATTTCTCAGAGCTGAGTTCCATGATTATAGCCTGCTGACTGTTTCCTGCCTACTCAGCTCTATGTTCATTGCCTCCAGAGGCACATGATCAGTGTGTGACACCAAACATGATCAGCACATGATCAGTCACTTGATCAATGCATGATAAGCCAGGTGATCAGTGCATGATCAATTACGTGATCATTGCATGATCAGTCATGTGACCAGTACATGGTAGCTGCGTGATCATTGCATGATCAGCCACGTGATCAGTGCATGATATCCACGTGATCAGTGCAGGATAGCCATGTGATCACTTCATGATTATTCACGTGATCTGTACATGATCAGTCACGTGATACGTGTGTGATCAGCCACCTGATCAGTGCATGATGACCCATGTGATCAGTGCAGGATCAATTATATGATCAGTGCATGATCAGTCACGTGACCAGTACATGGTAGCTACGTGATCATTGCATGATCAGCCACGTGATCAGTGCATGATAGCCACGTGATCAGTGCATGAGAGCCACGTGATCAGTGCATGATGAGCCACGTGATCAGTGCATGATCAGTCACGTGATACATGTGTGATTAGCCATGTGATCAGTGCATGATGAGCCAGGTGATCATTGCAGGATCAATTACGTGATCAGTGCATAATCAGTCACGTGACCAGTACATGGTTGCTACGTGATCGTTGCATGATCAGCCACGTGAGCAGAGCATGATAGCCAAGTGATCTGTGCATGATCAGTCACGTGATCAGTAAATGATCAGTCACGTGAACAGTGCATGATCATTCACGTTATCTGTGCATGATCAGTCACGTGACCAGTATATGGTAGCTATGTGATCATTCCATGACGAGCCACGTGAGCAGTGCATGATAGCCACGTGATGTGTGCATGATGAGTTACGTGAGCAGAGTATGATCAGCCACGTGATCAGTGCATGAGTGCCACGTGATTAGTGCATGATATGTCACGTGACAGGTGTGTGATCAGCCACGTGAACAGTGCATGTTCAGCCACGTGATCAGTCCATGATAGCCACGTGATCAGTGCATGATCAGTTACGTGAGCAGTGTATGATCAGCCACGTGATCAGTGCATGATCAATTACGTGAACAGTGTATGATCAGCCACGTGATCAGTGCATGATCAATTACGTGATCAGTGCATGATCACCCACATGATCAGTGCATGATCAATTACGTGATCAGTGCATGATCAGTCACGTGACCAGTATATGGTAGCTAGGTGATCATTGCATGATCAGCCACATGAGCTGTGCATGATAGCACGAGATCAGTGCATGATCAGTCACGTGATCAGTGCATGATCACTCACGTTAACAGTGCATGATAAGTCACCTGATCAGTGCATGATCAATTACGTGATCAGTGCATGATCACTCACGTGACCAGTACATGGTAGCTGCGTGATCAGTGTATGACCAGCCAAGTGATCAGTGCATGATAGCCACGTTATCAGTGCATGATCTGTCGCATGATCAGTGTATGATCATCCGGGTGATCAGTGCATGGGCAGTCATGTGATCAGTGCATGATATAGATGTGATTAGTGCATGATCAGTCTCGTGATCAGTTTATGATCAACCACGTGATCAGTGCACGATAGCCAGGTAATGAGTGCACGATAGCCAGATGATCAGGGCATTATCATCCACGTGATCAGTGCATGGGCAGTCATGTGATCAGTGCATGATATAGACGTGATCAGTGCATGATCAGTCTCGTGATCAGTGCATGATCAGCCACGTGATCAGTGCATGATAGCTACGTGATCAGTGCAGGATCAGTCACGTGATACGTGTTTGATCAGCCACGTGACCAGTGCATGATATCAGTGCATGATATCCACGTGATCAGTGCATGATAGCCACGTGATCAGTGCATGATCAGTTTCATGAGCAGTGTATGATAAGCCACCTGATCAGTGCATGGTCAGACACGTGAACACTGTATGATCAGCCACGTGATCACTCCATGATATCCAAGTGATCAGTGCATGATCAATCACGTGATCAGTATACGATCAGCCACGTGAAAAGTGCATGCTCATTCACGTGGTCAGGGCCTGCTGAGCTGCGTGATTACTGTCTGCTCATCTGCTTGACAATTTCCAGCTGTGCTGCATAATTCCTGCATGCTCAGCTGCTTGATTATTGCCAGCTGAGCAGCATGATTCCTCACAGCTGAGTTCCATGATTATAGCCTGCTGGCTGATTCCTGCCTACTCAGCTCTTTGTTCATTGCGTCCAGAGGCACATGATCAGTGTATGGTAGCAAACATGATCAGCGCATGATCAGTCACATGATCAGCACCATTAAGTCACGTGATCACTACATGATAGTCATGTGATCAGTCCATGCTCAGTCACGGTATCAGTGCATGATCAGCCACGTGATCAGTGCATGATAGCCACGTGATCATTGCATGATCAGCCACGTGATCAGTGCATGATCAGCCAGGTGCTCAGTGCATGATAGCTACGTAATCAGTTCATGATTAGTCACGTGATCTGTGCATGACCAGGCAGGTGATCAGTGTATCATCAGCCACGTGAACAGTGCATGATAGCCACGTGATCAGTGCATGATCAGTCACCTGATGGGTGTATGATCAGTCACGTGACCGGTACATGGTAGCTACATGATCATTGCATGTTCAGCCACGTGAGTAGTGCATGATAGCCACGTGATCAGTGCATGATCAGTCACGTGATCAGTGCAGTATCAGTCATGTGACCAGTACAGGGTAGCTGCGTGATCACTGCATGATAAGCCACGTGAGCAGTGCATTATAGCCACGTGATCAGTGCATGATCAGCCACGTGATCAGTGCATGATCAGTCACGTGATCAGTGTATGACCAGCCAAGTGATCAGTGCATGATCAGTCCCGTGATCAGTGCATGATCTGTCACGTGATCAGTGCATGATCAGTCACGTGACCAGTGTATGATCAGCCACGTGATCAGTGCATGATCAGCCACATGATCAGTGCATGATCAATTACGTGATCAGTGCATGATCAGTCACGTGACCAGTACATGGTAGCTAGGTGATCATTGCATGATCAGCCACGTGAGGCGCGCATGATAGTCACGAGATCAGTGCATGATCAGTCACGTGATTAGTGCATGATCAGTCACGTGAACAGGGCATGGTAAGTCACCTGATCAGTGCATGATCAATTACGTGATGAGTGCATGATCACTCAGGTGACCAGTACATGGTAGCTACGTGATCATTGCATGATCAGCCACGTGATCAGTGCATGATAGCCACGTGATCAGTGCATGATCAGTTTCGGGAGCAGACTATGATCAGCCACTTGATCAGTGCATGATCAGCCACGTGATCACTGCATGATCTGTCACATGATCAGTGTATGAACATCCACGTGATCAGTGCATGGGCAGTCAAGTGATCAGTGCATGATAGCCACGTTATCAGTGCATGATCAGTCACCTGATGGGTGTATGGTCAGTCACGTGACCGGTACATGGTAGCTACTTGATCATTGCATGATCAGCCACGTGAGTAGTGCATGATAGCCAAGTGATCTGTGCATGATCAGATACGTGAGCAGAGTATGATCAACCATGTGATCAGTGCATGAGTGCCACGTGATCAGTGCATGATCAGTCACGTGACAGGTGTGTGGTAAGCCACGTGAACAGTGCATGTTCAGCCACGTGATCAGTGCATGATATCCACGTGATCAGTGCATGATCAGTTACGTGAACAGTGTATGATCAGCCACGTGAGCAGTGCATGGTCAGACACGTGAAGAGTGTATGATCAACCACGTGATCATTGCATGATATCCACGTGGTCAGTGCATGATGAGTCTCGTGAACAGTGCATGATCAGTCACGTAATCAGTGTATGATCAGACAAGTGATCAGTGCAAGATAGCTACGTGATCAGTGCATGATCAGTCACATGATCAGTGCATGATCAGCCACGTGATCAGAGCATGATAGCCACGTGAGCAGTGCATACAATTACGTGATCAGTGCATGCGCAATCACCTGATCAGTGCATGAGAGCCACGTGATCAGTGCATGATCATTCACGTGATAGGCGTGTGATCAGCCACGTGAACAGTGCATGCTCAGTCACGTGATCAGGGCCTGCTGAGCTGCGTGATTACTGTCTGCTCATCTGCTTGACAATTGCCAGCTGAGATGCACGATTCCTGCCTGTCATCTCCTTAACAATTGCCACCTGTGCTGCGTAATTCCTGCCTGCTCATCTACTTGATTATTGCCAGCTGAGCAGCATGATTTCTCAGAGCTGAGTTCCATGATTATAGCCTGCTGACTGATTTCTGCCTACTCAGCTCTTTGTTCATTGCCTCCAGATGCACATGATCAGTGTGTGACAGCAAACATGATCAGCACATGATCAGTCACATGATGAATTCATGATAAGCCAGGTGATCAGTGCATGATCAATTACGTGATCAGTGCATGATCAGTCATGTGACCAGTACATGGTAGCTGCGTGATCACTGCATGATCAGCCACGTGAGCAGTGCATGATAGCCACGTGATCAGTGCATGATCAATCACGTGATCAGTGCATGATCAGTCACGTGTTCAGTGCATGATCAGCCACGTGATCAGTGCATGATCAATTACGTGATCAGTGCATGATCACTCACGGGACCAGTACATGGTAGCTACGTGATCATTGCATGATCAGCCACGTGATCAGTGCATGATCAATTACGTGAACAGTGTATGGTTAGCCACGTGATCAGTGCATGATATCCAAGTGATCAGTGCTTGATCAATCACGTGATCAGTGTATGATCAGCCAGGTGAACAGTGCATGTTCAGTCACGTGATCAGGGCCTGCTGAGCTGCGTGATTACTGTCTGCTCATCTGCTTGACAATTGCCAGCTGAGCTGAATGATTCCTGCCTGTCATCTGCTTGACAATTGCCAGCTGTGCTGTGTAATTCCTGCCTGCTCAGCTGCTTGATTATTGCCAGCTGAGCAGCATGATTCCTCACAGCTGAGTTCCATGATTATTGCCTGCTGACTGTTTGATTCGTGCCTACTCAGCGCTTTGTTTATTGCCTCCAGAGGCACATGATCAGTGTATGATAGCAAGCATGCTCGGCGCATGATCAGTCACATGGTCAGCGCCATTAAGTCACGTGATCACTACATGATAGTCATGTGATCAGTCCATGCTCAGTCACGGTATCAGTGCATGATCAGCCACGTGATCAGTGCATGATAGCCACGTGATCATTGCATGATAGCCACGTGATCAGTGCATGATCAGCCAGGTGATCAGTGAATGATTGCTACGTGATCAGTTCATGATTAGTCACGTGATCTGTGCATGACCAGGCAGGTGATCAGTGTATGATCAGCCACGTGAAGAGTGCATGATAGCCACGTGATCAGTGCATGATCAGTCACCTGATGGGTGTATGATCAATCACGTGACCGGTACATGGTAGATACATGATCATTGCATGATCAGCCACGTGAGGAGTGCATGATAGCCACGTGATCAGTGCATGATCAGTGAGGTGATCAGTGCATGATCAGTCATGTAATCTGTGCATGACCAGGCACGTGATCAGTGTATGACCAGCCAAGTGATCAGTGCATGATAGCCAAGTGATCAGTGCATGATCAGTCACGTGATCAGTGCATGATCAGTCACGTGATCAGTGCATGATCAGCCACATGATCAGTGCATGATAAATTACGTCATCAGTGCATGATCAGTCACGTGACCAGTACATGGTAGCTGCGTAATCAGTGTATGACCAGCCAAGTGATCAGTGCATGATAGCCACGTGATCAGTGCATGATCAGTCACGTGATCAGTGCATGATCAGTCACGTGATCAGTGCATGATCAGACACATGATCAGTCACGTGACCAGTACATGGTAGCTGCGTGATCATTGCATGGTCAGCCACGTTAGCAATGCATGGTAACCAGTGATCAGTGCTTGATCAGCCACGTGATCAGTGCATGATCAATTACATAATCAGTGCAAGATCAGTCACGTGACCAGTACATGGTACCTACGTGATCATTGCATGAACAGCCACGTGATCAGTGCATGATAGCCACGTGATCAGTGCATGATAGCCACGTGATCAGTGCATGATCAGTCACGTGATACTGTGTGATCAGCCACGTGATCAGTGCATGATGAGTCAGGTGATCAGTGCAGTATTAATTACGTGATCAGTGCATGATCAGTCAGGTGACCAGTACATGGTTGCTACGTGATCACTGCATGATCAGCCACGTGAGCAGTGCATGTTTGCCACGTGATCAGTGCATGATTAGTCACGTGATCAGTACATGATCAGTCACGTGAACAGTGCATGATCGTTTACGTGATCTGTGCATGATCAGTCACGTGACCAGTATATGGTAGCTACGTGAACATTGCATGACCAGCCAGGTGAGAAGTGCATGATAGCCACCTGATGTGTGCATGATCAGTTACGTGAGCAGAGTATGATAAGCCACGTGATCAGTGCATGAGTTCCACGTGATCAGTGCATGATCAGTCACGTGACAGGTGTGTGATAAGCCACGTGAACATTGCGTGATCAGCCACGTGATCAGTGCATGATATCCACGTGATCAGTGCATGATCTGTTACGTGAACAGTCTATGATCAGCCACGTGAGCAGTGCATGGTCAGACACGTGAACAGTGTTTGATCAAACACGTGAGCAGTGCATGGTCAGACACGTGAACAGTGCATGATCAGCCACGTGATCAGTGCATGATATCCACGTGATCAGTGCATGATCAGTCACGTGATCAGTACAAGATCAGTCACGGGAACAGTGCATGATCATTTACGTGATCTGTGCATAATCAGTCGCGTGACCAGTATATGGTAGCTACGTGATCATTGCATGACCAGACACATGAGCAGTGCATGAGCAGCCACATGATCAGTGCATGACCAGGCACATGATCAGAGTATGACCAGCCAAATGATCAGTGCATGATAGCCAGGTGATCAGTGCATGATCAGTCACGTGATCAGTACATGGTCAGTCACGTGATAAGTGCATGATCATGCACGTAATCCGTGCATGTGTAGTCATGTAGTCAATGCATGATAGCGCCGCAATCAGTGCACGATCAGTTCCGTGATGAGTGTATGATCAGCCAAGTGACCAGTGCAAGATAGCTACGTGATCAGTGCATGATCAGTCACATGATCAGTGCATGATCAGCCACGTCATCAGTGCATGATAGCCACGTGTGCAGTGCATACAATTACGTGATCAGTGCATGCCCAATCACGTGATCTGTGCATGAGAGCCACGTGATCAGTGCATGATCATTCACGTGATAGGTTTGTGATCAGCGACGTGAACAGTGCATGCTCAGTCACGTGATCCGGGCTTCCTGAGCTTCGTGATTACTGTCTGCTCACCTGCTTGACAATTGCCAGCTGAGCTGCATAATTCCTGCCTGCTCATCTACTTGATTATTGCCAGCTGAGCAGCATGATTTCTCAGAGCTGAGTTCCATGATTATTGCCTACTGATTCCTGCCTACTCAGCTCTTTGTTCATTGCCTCCAGAGGCACATGATCAGTGTATGACAGCAAACATGATCAGCACATAATGAATCACATAATCAATGCATGATAAGCCAGGTGATCAGTGCATGATCAATTACGTGATCAGTGCATGATCAGTCATGTGACCAGTACATGGTAGCTGCGTGTTCATTGCATGATCAGCCACGTGAGCAGTGAATGATAGCCACGTGATCAGTGCACGATCAGCCACGTGATCAGTGCATAGTCAGTCACGTGATCAGTGCATGATCAGCCACGTGATCAGTGCATGATCAGTCACGTGACCAGTACATGGTAGCTACGTGATCATTGCATGATAAGCCACGTGATCTGTGCATGATAGCCATGTGATCAGTGCATGATCAGTCACGTGATACGCATGTGATCAGCCACGTGACCAGTGCATGATATCAGTGCATGATAGCCAAGTGATCAGTGCATGATAGCCACGTGATCAGTGAATGATCAGTCACGTGATACGTGTGTGATCATCCACGTGATCAGTGCAGGATATCCACGTGATCAGTGCAGGATAGCCACGTGATCATTTCATGATTAGTCACATGATCTGTACATGATCAGTCACGTGATATGTGTGTGATCAGCCACCGGATCAGTGCGTGATGAGCCACGTGATCAGTGCAGGATCAATTACGTGATCAGTGCATGATCAGTCACGAGACCAGTACATGGTTGCTACGTGATCGTTGCATGATCAGAAACGTGAGCAGAGCATGATAGCCACGTGATCAGTGCATGATAGCCACGTGATCAGTGCATGTTAGCCACGTGATCAGTGCATGATCAGTCACGTGATACATGTGTGATTAGCCACGTGATCAGTGCATGGTCAGACACGTGAACAGTGTATGATCAGCCACGTGATCAGTGCATGATATCCAAGTGATCAGTGCATGGTCAGACACGTGAACAGTGTATGAGCAGCCACGTGAGCAGTGCATGATAGCCACGTGATGTGTGCATGATCAGTTATGTGAGCAGAGTATGATAAGCCACGTGATCAGTGCATGAGTGCCACGTTATCAGTGCATGATCAGTCACGTGACTGGTGTGTGATCAGCCACGTGAACAGTGCATGTTCAGCCACGTATTCAGTGCATGATAGCCACGTGATCAGTGCATGATCAGTTACGTGAGCAGTGTATGACCAGACACGTGAACAGTGTATGATCACCCACGTGATCAGTGCATGATATCCAAGTGATCAGTGCATGATCAATCACGTGATCAGTGTATGATCAGTCACGTGAACAGTGCATGCTCAGTCACGGTATCAGTGCATGATCAGCCACGTGATCAGTGCATGATCTGTCACATGATTAGTGAATGATCATCCACGTGATCAGTGCATGGGCAGTCATGTGATCAGTGCATGATATAGGCGTGATCAGTGCATGATCAGTCTCGTGATCAGTGCATGATAGCCACGTGATCAGTGCATGATCAGTCACCTGATGGGTGTATGATCATTCACGTGACCTGTACATGGTAGCTACATGATCATTGCAGGATCAGAAACGTGAGTAGTGCATGATAGCCACGTGATCACTGCATGATCAGCCACGTGAGCAGTGCATGATAGCCACATGATCAGTGCATGATCAGACATGAGACCAGTGCATGGTCAGTCACGTGATCACTGCATGATCATCCACGTGATCAATGCATGTGGAGTCATGTAATCAATGCATGATAGCGCCTTGATCAGTGCACGATCACTCCCGTGATGAGTGTATGATCAGCCAAGTGATCAGTGCAAGATAGCTACGTGATCAGTGCATGATCAGTCATATGATCAGTGCATGATTAGCCACGTCATCAGTGCATGATAGCCACGTGATCAGTGCATACTATTACGTGAACAATGCATGTGCAATCACGTGATCAGTGCATGAGAGCCACGTGATCCGTGCATGATCAGTCACGTGATAGGTGTGTGATCAGCCATGTGAACAGTGCATGCTCAGTCACGTGATCAGGGCCTGCTGAGCTGCGTGATTACTGTCTGCTCATCTGCTTGACAACTGCCAGCTGAGCTGCACGATTCCTGCCTGCCACGTCCTTGACAATTGCCACCTGTGCTGCGTAATTCCTGCCTGCTCATCTATTTGATTATTGCCAGCTGAGCAGCATGATTTCTCAGGGCTGAGTTCCATGATTATAGCCTGCTGACTGTTTCCTGCCTATTCAGCTCTATGTTCATTGCCTCCAGAGGCACATGATCAGTGTGTGACGCCAAACATGATCAGCACATGATCAGTCACTTGATCAATGCATGATAAGCCAGGTGATCAGTGCATGATCAATTACGTGATCATTGCATGATCAGTCATGTGACCAGTACATGGTAGCTGCATGATCATTGCATGATCAGCCACGTGATCAGTGCATGATATCCAGGTGATCAGTGCAGGATAGCCACGTGATCACTTCATGATTATTCACGTGATCTGTACATGATCAGTCACGTGATACGTGTGTGATCAGCCACCTGATCAGTGCGTGATGACCCATGTGATCAGTGCAGGATCAATTATGTGATCAGTGCATGATCAGTCACGTGACCAGTACATGGTAGCTACGTGATCATTGCGTGATCAGCCACGTGATCAGTGCATGATATCCATGTGATCAGTGCATGATGAGCCACGTGATCAGTGCATGATGAGCCACGTGATCAGTGCATGATCAGTCACGTGATACTTGTGTGATTAGCCATGTGATCAGTGCATGATGAGCCACGTGATCAGTGCAGGATCAATTACGTGATCAGTGCATGATCAGTCACGTGACCAGTACATGGTTGCTACGTGATCGGTGCATGATCAGCCACGTGAGCAGAGCATGATAGCCAAGTGATCTGTGCATGATCAGTCACGTGATCAGTACATGATCAGTCACGTGAACAGTGCATGATCATTTACGTGATCTGTGCATGATCAGTCACGTGACCAGTATATGGTAGCTATGTGATCATTCCATGACGAGCCACGTGAGCAGTGCATGATAGCCACGTGATGTGTGCATGATGAGTTATGTGAGCAGAGTATGATCAGCCACGTGATCAGTGCATGAGTGCCACGTGATCAGTGCATGATATGACACGTGACAGGTGTGTGATCAGCCACGTGAACAGTGCATGCTCAGTCACGTGATCTGGGCCTGCTAAGCTGCGTGATTACTGTCTGCTCATCTGGTTGACAATTGCCAGCTGAGCTGCGTAATTCCTGCCTGCTCAGCTGCTTGATTATTGCCAGCTGAGCAGCATGATTCCTCACACCTGAGTTCCATGATTATTGCCTGCTGACTGTTTGATTCGTGCCTACTCAGCTCTTTGTTTAGTGCCTCCAGAGGCTCATGATCAGTGTATGATAGCAAACATGATCAGCGCATGATCAGTCACATGATCCGCGTCATTAAGTCACGTGATCAATACATGATAGTCATGTGATCAGTCCATGCTCAGTCACGGTATCAGTGCATGATCAGCCACGTGATCAGTGCATGATCTGTCACATGATTAGTGTATGATCACCCACGTGATCAGTGCATGGGCAGTCATGTGATCAGTGAAATATATAGACGTGATCAGTGCATGATCATTCTCGTGATCAGTGCACGATAGCCATGTGATCAGTGCATGATAGCCATGTGATCAGTGCATGATCAGTCACCTGATGGGTGTATGATCATTCACGTGACCTGTACATGGTAGCTACATGATCATTGCATGATCAGCCACGTGAGTAGTGCATGATAGCCACGTGATCACTGCATGATCAGTCACGTGATCAGTGCATGATCAGTCATGTGACCAGTACATGGTAGCTGCGTGATCATCGCTTGATCAGCCACGTGAGCAGTGCATGATAGCCAGTGCATGATCAGACACGAGATCAGTGCATGATCAGTCACGTGATCAGTGCATGATCAGCCAAGTGATCAGTGCATGACCAGGCACGTGATCAGTGTATGTCCAGCCATGTGATCAGTGCATTATAGCCACGTGATCAGTGCATGATCAGTCACGTGATCAGTGCATGATCAGTCACGTGATCTGTGCATGATAGCCAGGTGATCAGTGCATGATAGCCACGTGATCAGTGCATGATCAGTCACGTGATCAGTGCATGATCAGCCACGTGATCAGTGCATGACCAGGCACGTGATCAGTGTATGTCCAGCCAAGTGATCAGTGCATGATAGACACGTGATCAGTGCATGATCAGTCACATGATGAGTGCATGATCAGCCACGTGATCAGTGCATGATAGCCAGGTGATCAGTGCATGATAGCCACCTGATCAGTGCATGATCATTCACATGATCAGTGCATGGTCAGTCACGTGATCACTGCATGATCATCCACGTGATCAATGCATGTGGAGTCATGTAATCAATGCATGATAGCGCCTTGATCAGTGCACGATCAGTACCGTGATGAGTATGATCAGCCAAGTGATCAGTGCAAGATAGCTACGTGATCAGTGCATGATCAGTCATATGATCAGTGCATGATTAGCCACGTGATCAGTGCATGATAGCCACGAGATCAGTGCATGACTATTACGTGAACAATGCATGATCAATCACGTGATCAGTGCATGAGTGCCACGTGATCAGTGCATGATCAGTCACGTGATCAGTGTGTGATCAGCCATGTGAACAGTGCATGCTCAGTCTCGTGATCAGGGCCTGCTGAGCTGCGTGATTACTGTCTGCTCATCTGCTTGACAATTTCCAGCTGAGCTGCACGATTCCTGCCTGCCATCTGCTTGACAATTGCCACCTGTGCTGCGTAATTCCTGCCTGCTCATCTGTTTGATTATTGCCAGCTGAGCAGCATGATTTCTCAGAGCAGAGTTCCATGATTATAGCCTGCTGACTGTTTCCTGCCTACTCAGCTCTTTGTTCATTGCCTCCAGAGGCACATGATAAGTGTGTGACACCAAATATGATCAGCACATGATCAGTCACATGATCAATGCATGATAAGCCACGTGATCAGTGCATGATCAATCACGTGATCAGTGCATGATCAGTCATGTTACCAGTACATGGTAGCTGCGTGATCATTGCATGACCAGCCACGTGATCAGTGCATGATAGCCACCTGATCAGTGCAGGATAGCCACGTGATCACTTCATGATTAGTCACGTGATCAGTACATGATCAATCATGTGAACAGTGCATGATCATTTACGTGATCAGTGCATGATCAGTCACGTGACCAGTATATGGTAGCCACGTGATCATTCCATGACAGCCACGTGAGCAGTGCATGATAGCCACGTGATGTGTGCATGATGAGTTACGTGATCAGTGTATGATCAGCCACGTGATCAGTGCGTGAGTGCCACGTGATCAGTGCATGATATGTCACGTGACAGTGTGTGATCAGCCACGTGATCAGTGCATGATCAGCCACGTGATCAGTGCATGATAGCCACGTGATCAGTGCATGATCAGTTACGTGAGCAGTGTGATCAGCCACGTGATCAGTGCATGGTCAGACACGTGATCAGTGTATGATCAGCCACGTGATCAGTGCATGATATCCACGTGATCAGTGCATGATCAGTCACGTGATCAGTGCATGATCAGCCACGTGATCAGTGCATGCTCAGTCACGTGATCAGGGCCTGCTGAGCTGCGTGATTACTGTCTGCTCATCTGCTTGACAATTGCCAGCTGTGCTGTGTAATTCCTGCCTGATCAGCTGCTTGATTATTGCCAGCTGAGCAGCATGATTCCTCACACCTGAGTTCCATGATTATTGCCTGCTGACTGTTTGATTCGTGCCTACTCAGCTCTTTGTTTATTGCCTCCAGAGGCACATGATCAGTGTATGATAGCAAACATGATCAGTGCATGATCAGTCACATGATCAGCGCATTAAGTCACGTGATCACTGCATGATAGTCATGTGATCAGTGCATGATCAGTCACGTGATCAGTGCATGATCAGCCACGTGATCAGTGCATGATCAGTCACGTGATCAGTGTATGATCAGCCACGTGATCAGTGCATGATCAGTCATGTGATCAGTGCATGATATCACGTGATCAGTGCATGATCAGCCACGTGAACAGTGCATGCTCAGTCACGTGATCAGGGCCTGCTGAGCTGCGTGATTACTGTCTGCTCATCTGCTTGACAATTGCCAGCTGAGCTGCACGATTCCTGCCTGTCATCTGCTTGACAATTGCCAGCTGTGCTGCGTAATTCCTGCCTGCTCAGCTGCTTGATTATTGCCAGCTGAGCAGCATGATTCCTCACACCTGAGTTCCATGATTATTGCCTGCTGACTGTTTGATTCGTGCCTACTCAGCTCTTTGTTTATTGCCTCCAGAGGCACATGATCAGTGTATGATAGCAAACATGATCAGTGCATGATCAGTCACATGATCAGTGCCATTAAGTCACGTGATCACTACATGATAGTCATGTGATCAGTCCATGCTCAGTCACGGTATCAGTGCATGATCAGCCACGTGATCAGTGCATGATCAGTCACATGATCAGTGTATGATCAGCCACGTGATCAGTGCATGATCAGTCATGTGATCAGTGCATGATAGACGTGATCAGTGCATGATCAGTCACGTGATCAGTGCATGATCAGTCACGTGACCAGTACATGGTAGCTACATGATCATTGCATGATCAGCCACGTGAGTAGTGCATGATAGCCACGTGATCAGTGCATGATCAGTCACGTGATCAGTGCATGATCAGTCATGTGACCAGTACATGGTAGCTGCGTGATCATGCATGATCAGCCACGTGATCAGTGCATGATAGCCAGTGCATGATCAGACACGTGATCAGTGCATGATCAGTCACGTGATCAGTGCATGATCAGCCACGTGATCAGTGCATGATCAGTCACGTGATCAGTGCATGATCAGCCACGTGATCAGTGCATGATCAGCCACGTGATCAGTGCATGATCAGTCACGTGATCAGTGCATGATCAGTCACGTGATCAGTGCATGATCAGCCACGTGATCAGTGCATGATAGCCACGTGATCAGTGCATGATCAGTCACGTGATCAGTGCATGATCAGCCACGTGATCAGTGCATGATCAGCCACGTGATCAGTGCATGATCAGCCACGTGATCAGTGCATGATAGCCACGTGATCAGTGCATGATCAGTCACGTGATCAGTGCATGATCAGTCACGTGATCAGTGCATGATAGCCACGTGATCAGTGCATGATAGCCACGTGATCAGTGCATGATCAGTCACGTGATCAGTGCATGATCAGTCACGTGATCAGTGCATGATCAGCCACGTGATCAGTGCATGTCAGTCATGTGATCAGTGCATGATAGCCCGTGATCAGTGCATGATCAGTCACGTGATCAGTATGATCAGCCACGTGATCAGTGCATGATAGCCACGTGATCAGTGCATGATCAGTCACGTGATCAGTGCATGATCAGCCACGTGATCAGTGCATGATAGCCACGTGATCAGTGCATACATTACGTGATCAGTGCATGATCAGTCACGTGATCAGTGCATGATAGCCACGTGATCAGTGCATGATCAGTCACGTGATCAGTGTGTGATCAGCCACGTGATCAGTGCATGCTCAGTCACGTGATCAGGGCCTGCTGAGCTGCGTGATTACTGTCTGCTCATCTGCTTGACAATTGCCAGCTGAGCTGCACGATTCCTGCCTGTCAGTCCTTGACAATTGCCACCTGTGCTGCGTAATTCCTGCCTGCTCATCTACTTGATTATTGCCAGCTGAGCAGCATGATTTCTCAGAGCTGAGTTCCATGATTATAGCCTGCTGACTGTTTCCTGCCTACTCAGCTCTATGTTCATTGCCTCCAGAGGCACATGATCAGTGTATGACACCAAACATGATCAGCACATGATCAGTCACATGATCAGTGCATGATAAGCCACGTGATCAGTGCATGATCAGTCACGTGATCAGTGCATGATCAGTCACGTGACCAGTGCATGATAGCTGCGTGATCAGTGCATGATCAGCCACGTGATCAGTGCATGATAGCCACGTGATCAGTGCATGATAGCCACGTGATCAGTGCATGATCAGTCACGTGATCAGTACATGATCAGTCACGTGAACAGTGCATGATCATTTACGTGATCTGTGCATGATCAGTCACGTGACCAGTATATGGTAGCTACGTGATCATTCCATGACGAACCACGTGAGCAGTGCATGATAGCCACGTGATGTGTGCATGATGAGTTACGTGAGCAGAGTATGATCAGCCACGTGATCAGTGCATGAGTGCCACGTGATCAGTGCAAGATATGTCACGTGACAGGTGTGTGATCAGCCACGTGAACAGTGCATGTTCAGCCACGTGATCAGTGCATGATAGCCACGTGATCAGTGCATGATCAGTTACGTGAGCAGTGTATGATCAGCCACTTGATCAGTGCATGGTCAGACACGTGAACAGTGTATGATCAGCCACGTGATCAGTGCATGATATCCAAGTGATCAGTGCATGATCAATCACGTGATCAGTGTATGATCAGCCACGTGAACAGTGCATGCTCAGTCACGTGATCTGGGCCTGCTGAGCTGCGTGATTACTGTCTGCTCATCTGCTTGACAATTGCCAGCTGAGCTGCACGATTCCTGCCTGTCATCTGCTTGACAATTGCCAGCTGTGCTGCGTAATTCCTGCCTGCTCAGCTGCTTGATTATTGCCAGCTGAGCAGCATGATTCCTCACACCTGAGTTCCATGATTATTGCCTGCTGACTGTTTGATTCGTGCCTACTCAGCTCTTTGTTTATTGCCTCCAGAGGCACATGATCAGTGTATGATAGCAAACATGATCAGCGCATGATCAGTCACATGATCAGCGCCATTAAGTCACGTGATCACTACATGATAGTCATGTGATCAGTCCATGCTCAGTCACGGTATCAGTGCATGATCAGCCACGTGATCAGTGCATGATCTGTCACATGATTACTGTATGATCATCCACGTGATCAGTGCATGGGCAGTCATGTGATCAGTGAATGATATAGACGTGATCAGTGCATGATCAGTCTCGTGATCAGTGCATGATAGCCACGTGATCAGTGCATGATCAGTCACCTGATGGGTGTTTGATCATTCACGTGACCTGTACATGGTAGCTACATGATCATTGCATGATCAGCCACGTGAGTAGTGCATGATAGCCACGTGATCACTGCATGATCAGTCACGTGATCAGTGCATGATCAGTCATGTGACCAGTACATGGTAGCTGCGTGATCATGCATGATCAGCCACGTGAGCAGTGCATGATAGCCACGTGATCAGTGCATGATCAGTCACGTGATCAGTGCATGATCAGTCACGTGATCAGTGCATGATCAGGCACGTGATCAGTGCATGATCAGCCACGTGATCAGTGCATGATAGCCACGTGATCAGTGCATGATCAGCCACGTGATCAGTGCATGATCAGTCACGTGATCAGTGCATGATCAGTCACGTGATCAGTGCATGATAGCTACGTGATCAGTGCATGATCAGCCACGTGATCAGTGCATGATAGCCACGTGATCAGTGCATGATCAGCCACGTGATCAGTGCATGATCAGTCACGTGATCAGTGCATGATCAGTCACGTGATCAGTGCATGATCAGCCACGTGATCAGTGCATGATCAGTCATGTATCAGTGCATGATAGCCCGTGATCAGTGCATGATCAGTCACGTGATCAGTGCATGATCAGTCACGTGATCAGTGCATGATCAGCCACGTGATCAGTGCATGATAGCCACGTGATCAGTGCATGATCAGTCACGTGATCAGTGCATGATCAGTCACGTGATCAGTGCATGATCAGCCACGTGATCAGTGCATGATAGCCACGTGATCAGTGCATGATCAGTCACGTGATCAGTGCATGATCAGTCACGTGATCAGTGCATGATCAGCCACGTGATCAGTGCATGATCAGCCACGTGATCAGTGCATGATCAGTTACGTGATCAGTGCATGATCAGTCACGTGATCAGTGCATGATAGCTACGTGATCAGTGCATGATCAGCCACGTGATCAGTGCATGATCAGCCACGTGATCAGTGCATGATCAGCCACGTGATCAGTGCATGATCAGTCACGTGATCAGTGCATGATCAGTCACGTGATCAGTGTGTGATCAGCCACGTGAACAGTGCATGCTCAGTCACGTGATCAGGGCCTGCTGAGCTGCGTGATTACTGTCTGCTCATCTGCTTGACAATTGCCAGCTGAGCTGCACGATTCCTGCCTGTCATCTGCTTGACAATTGCCAGCTGTGCTGCGTAATTCCTGCCTGCTCAGCTACTTGATTATTGCCAGCTGAGCAGCATGATTCCTCAGAGCTGAGTTCCATGATTATTGCCTGCTGACTGATTCGTGCCTACTCAGCTCTTTGTTCATTGCCTCCAGAGGCACATGATCAGTGTATGATAGCAAACATGATCAGTGCATGATCAGTCACATGATCAGTGCATGATAAGCCACGTGATCAGTGCATGATCAGTCATGTGATCAGTGCATGATCAGTCATGTGATCAGTGCATGATAGCCACGTGATCAGTGCATGATCAGCCACGTGATCAGTGCATGATCAGTCACGTGATCAGTGCATGATCAGTCATGTGATCAGTGCATGATCAGCCACGTGATCAGTGCATGATAGCCACGTGATCAGTGCATGATAGCCACGTGATCAGTGCATGATCATCACGTGATCAGTGCATGATCAGTCACGTGATCGTGTGATCAGCCACGTGATCAGTGCATGATCAGCCACGTGATCAGTGCATGATCAGTCACGTGATCAGTGCATGATCAGTCACGTGACCAGTGCATGATAGCTACGTGATCAGTGCATGATCAGCCACGTGATCAGTGCATGATAGCCACGTGATCAGTGCATGATAGCCACGTGATCAGTGCATGATCAGTCACGTGATACGTGTGTGATCAGCCACGTGATCAGTGCATGATATCCACGTGATCAGTGCATGATAGCCACGTGATCAGTGCATGAGAGCACGTGATCAGTGCATGATCAGTCACGTGATCATGTGTGATCAGCCACGTGATCAGTGCATGATGAGCCACGTGATCAGTGCATGATCAATTACGTGATCAGTGCATGATCAGTCACGTGACCAGTACATGATTGCTACGTGATCGTTTCATGATCAGCCACGTGAGCAGTGCATGATAGCCACGTGATCAGTGCATGATCAGTCACGTGATCAGTGCATGATCAGTCACGTGAACAGTGCATGATCATTTACGTGATCAGTGCATGATCAGTCACGTGACCAGTATATGGTAGCTACGTGATCATTCCATGACAGCCACGTGAGCAGTGCATGATAGCCACGTGATGTGTGCATGATCAGTTACGTGAGCAGAGTATGATCAGCCACGTGATCAGTGCATGAGTGCCACGTGATCAGTGCATGATATGTCACGTGACAGTGTGTGATCAGCCACGTGATCAGTGCATGTTCAGCCACGTGATCAGTGCATGATAGCCACGTGATCAGTGCATGATCAGTTACGTGAGCAGTGTATGATCAGCCACGTGATCAGTGCATGATCAGACACGTGATCAGTGCATGATCAGCCACGTGATCAGTGCATGATCAGTCAGTGATCAGTGCATGATCAGCCACGTGATCAGTGCATGATCAGCCACGTGATCAGTGCATGATCAGTCACGTGATCAGTGCATGATAGCCACGTGATCAGTGCATGATCAGTCACGTGATCAGTGCATGATCAGTCACGTGATCAGTGCATGATCAGCCACGTGATCAGTGCATGATAGCCACGTGATCAGTGCATGATCAGTCACGTGATCAGTGCATGATCAGTCACGTGATCAGTGCATGATCAGCCACGTGATCAGTGCATGATCAGTTACGTGATCAGTGCATGATCAGTCACGTGATCAGTGCATGATAGCTACGTGATCAGTGCATGATCAGCCATGTGATCAGTGCATGATAGCCACGTGATCAGTGCATGATCAGCCACGTGATCAGTGCATGATCAGCCACGTGATCAGTGCATGATCAGTCACGTGATCAGTGCATGATCAGCCACGTGATCAGTGAATGATCAGACACGTGATCAGTGCATGATCAGCCACGTGATCAGTGCATGATAGCCACGTGATCAGTGCATGATCAGTCACGTGATCAGTGCATGATCAGCCACGTGATCAGTGCATGATCAGTCACGTGATCAGTGCATGATCAGCTACGTGATCAGTGCATGATCAGCCACGTGATCAGTGCATGATCAGCCACGTGATCAGTGCATGATCAGTCACGTGATCAGTGCATGATCAGTCACGTGATCAGTGCATGGTAGCTGCGTGATCAGTGCATGATCAGCCACGTGATCAGTGCATGATAGCCACGTGATCAGTGCATGATCAGCCACGTGATCAGTGCATGATCAGCCACGTGATCAGTGCATGATCAGTCACGTGATCAGTGCATGATAGCCACGTGATCAGTGCATGATCAGCCACGTGATCAGTGCATGATAGCCACGTGATCAGTGCATGATCAGCCACGTGATCAGTGCATGATCAGCCACGTGATCAGTGCATGATAGCCACGTGATCAGTGCATGATCAGTTACGTGATCAGTGCATGATCAGCCACGTGATCAGTGCATGATCAGCCACGTGATCAGTGCATGATCAGCCACGTGATCAGTGCATGATAGCCACGTGATCAGTGCATGATCAGTCACGTGATCAGTGCATGATCAGTCACGTGATCAGTGCATGATCAGCCACGTGATCAGTGCATGATAGCCACGTGATCAGTGCATGATCAGTCACGTGATCAGTGCATGATCAGTCACGTGATCAGTGCATGATCAGCCACGTGATCAGTGCATGATCAGCCACGTGATCAGTGCATGATCAGTCACGTGATCAGTGCATGATAGCACGTGATCAGTGCATGATCAGCCACGTGATCAGTGCATGATCAGCCACGTGATCAGTGCATGATCAGCCACGTGATCAGTGCATGATCAGCCACGTGATCAGTGCATGATCAGCCACGTGATCAGTGCATGATCAGCCACGTGATCAGTGCATGATCAGCCACGTGATCAGTGCATGATATCCAAGTGATCAGTGCATGATCAATCACGTGATCAGTGTATGATCAGCCACGTGAACAGTGCATGCTCAGTCACGTGATCAGGGCCTGCTGAGCTGCGTGATTACTGTCTGCTCATCTGCTTGACAATTGCCAGCTGAGCTGCACGATTCCTGCCTGTCATCTGCTTGACAATTGCCAGCTGTGCTGCGTAATTCCTGCCTGCTCAGCTGCTTGATTATTGCCAGCTGAGCAGCATGATTTCTCACAGCTGAGTTCCATGATTATTGCCTGCTGACTGTTTGATTCGTGCCTACTCAGCTCTTTGTTTATTGCCTCCAGAGGCACATGATCAGTGTATGATAGCAAACATGATCAGCGCATGATCAGTCACATGATCAGCGCCATTAAGTCACGTGATCACTACATGATAGTCATGTGATCAGTCCATGCTCAGTCACGGTATCAGTGCATGATCAGCCACGTGATCAGTGCATGATCAGCCACGTGATCAGTGCATGATAGCCACGTGATCAGTGCATGATCAGTCACGTGATCAGTGCATGATCAGGCACGTGATCAGTGCATGATCAGCCACGTGATCAGTGCATGATAGCCACGTGATCAGTGCATGATCAGCCACGTGATCAGTGCATGATCAGCCACGTGACCAGTGCATGATAGCTACGTGATCAGTGCATGATCAGTCACGTGATCAGTGCATGATCAGCCACGTGATCAGTGCATGATCAGCCACGTGATCAGTGCATGATAGCCACGTGATCAGTGCATGATCAGTCACGTGATCAGTGCATGATCAGTCACGTGATCAGTGCATGATAGCCACGTGATCAGTGCATGATCAGCCACGTGATCAGTGCATGATAGCCACGTGATCAGTGCATGATCAGTCACGTGATCAGTGCATGATCAGCCACGTGATCAGTGCATGATAGCCACGTGATCAGTGCATGATCAGTCACGTGATCAGTGCATGATCAGTCACGTGATCAGTGCATGATAGCCACGTGATCAGTGCATGATCAGCCACGTGATCAGTGCATGATCAGCCACGTGATCAGTGCATGATAGCCACGTGATCAGTGCATGATCAGTCACGTGATCAGTGCATGATCAGTCACGTGATCAGTGCATGATCAGCCACGTGATCAGTGCATGATAGCCACGTGATCAGTGCATGATCAGTCACGTGATCAGTGCATGATCAGTCACGTGATCAGTGCATGATCAGCCACGTGATCAGTGCATGATCAGTCACGTGATCAGTGCATGATAGCCCGTGATCAGTGCATGATCAGTCACGTGATCAGTGCATGATCAGCCACGTGATCAGTGCATGATAGCCACGTGATCAGTGCATGATCAGTCACGTGATCAGTGCATGATCAGCCACGTGATCAGTGCATGATCAGCCACGTGATCAGTGCATGGTATTACGTGAACAGTGCATGATCAGCCACGTGATCAGTGCATGATAGCCACGTGATCAGTGCATGATCAGTCACGTGATCAGTGTATGATCAGCCACGTGAACAGTGCATGCTCAGTCACGTGATCAGGGCCTGCTGAGCTGCGTGATTACTGTCTGCTCATCTGCTTGACAATTGCCAGCTGAGCTGCACGATTCCTGCCTGTCATCTGCTTGACAATTGCCAGCTGTGCTGCGTAATTCCTGCCTGCTCAGCTGCTTGATTATTGCCAGCTGAGCAGCATGATTCCTCACAGCTGAGTTCCATGATTATTGCCTGCTGACTGTTTGATTCGTGCCTACTCAGCTCTTTGTTTATTGCCTCCAGAGGCACATGATCAGTGTATGATAGCAAACATGATCAGCGCATGATCAGTCACATGATCAGCGCCATTAAGTCACGTGATCACTACATGATAGTCATGTGATCAGTCCATGCTCAGTCACGGTATCAGTGCATGATCAGCCACGTGATCAGTGCATGATCAGCCACGTGATCAGTGCATGATCAGCCACGTGATCAGTGCATGATCAGTCACGTGATCAGTGCATGATATAGTGATCAGTGCATGATCAGCCACGTGATCAGTGCATGATAGCCACGTGATCAGTGCATGATCAGTCACCTGATGGGTGTATGATCAGTCACGTGACCTGTACATGGTAGCTACATGATCATTGCATGATCAGCCACGTGAGTAGTGCATGATAGCCACGTGATCAGTGCATGATCAGTCACGTGATCAGTGCATGATCAGTCATGTGATCAGTGCATGATCAGGCACGTGATCAGTGCATGATCAGCCACGTGATCAGTGCATGATAGCCACGTGATCAGTGCATGATCAGTCACGTGATCAGTGCATGATCAGTCACGTGATCAGTGCATGATCAGCCACGTGATCAGTGCATGATCAGCCACGTGATCAGTGCATGATCAATCACGTGATCAGTGCATGATCAGTCACGTGATCAGTGCATGGTAGCTACGTGATCAGTGCATGATCAGCCACGTGATCAGTGCATGATAGCCACGTGATCAGTGCATGATCAGTCGCATGATCAGTGCATGATCATCCGCGTGATCAGTGCATGATCAGTCACGTGATCAGTGCATGATATAGACGTGATCAGTGCATGATCAGTCACGTGATCAGTGCATGATCAGCCACGTGATCAGTGCATGATAGTCACGTGATCAGTGCATGATAGCCACGTGATCAGTGCATGATCAGTCACGTGATCAGTGCATGATCAGCCACGTGATCAGTGCATGATAGCCACGTGATCAGTGCATGATCAGTCACGTGATCAGTGCATGATCAGTCACGTGATCAGTGCATGATCAGCCACGTGATCAGTGCATGATCAGCCACGTGATCAGTGCATGATCAGTCACGTGATCAGTGCATGATCAGTCACGTGATCAGTGCATGATCAGTCACGTGATCAGTGCATGATCAGCCACGTGATCAGTGCATGATAGCCACGTGATCAGTGCATGATCAGTCACGTGATCAGTGCATGATCAGTCACGTGATCAGTGCATGATCAGCCACGTGATCAGTGCATGATCAGCCACGTGATCAGTGCATGATCAGTCACGTGATCAGTGCATGATCAGTCACGTGATCAGTGCATGATCAGTCACGTGATCAGTGCATGATCAGCCACGTGATCAGTGCATGATCAGTCATGTGATCAGTGCATGATAGCCCGTGATCAGTGCATGATCAGTCCCGTGATCAGTGCATGATCAGCCACGTGATCAGTGCATGATAGCCACGTGATCAGTGCATGATCAGCCACGTGATCAGTGCATGATAGCCACGTGATCAGTGCATGACAGTCACGTGATCAGTGCATGATCAGTCACGTGATCAGTGCATGATAGCCACGTGATCAGTGCATGATCAGTCACGTGATCAGTGTATGATCAGCCACGTGAACAGTGCATGCTCAGTCACGTGATAAGGGCCTGCTGAGCTGCGTGATTACTGTCTGCTCATCTGCTTGACAATTGCCAGCTGAGCTGCATGATTCCTGCCTGTCATCTGCTTGACAATTGCCACCTGTGCTGCATAATTCCTGCCTGCTCATCTACTTGATTATTGCCAGCTGAGCAGCATGATTTCTCACAGCTGTGTTCCATGATTATAGCCTGCTGACTGATTCCTGCCTACTCAGCTCTTTGTTCATTGCCTGCAGATGCACATGATCAGTGTATGACACCAAACATGATCAGCACATGATCAGTCACATGATCAGTGCATGATAAGCCACGTGATCAGTGCATGATCAGTTACGTGATCAGTGCATGATCAGCCACGTGATCAGTGCATGATAGCCACGTGATCAGTGCATGATCAGTCACGTGATCAGTGCATGATCAGTCACGTGATCAGTGCATGATCAGCCACGTGATCAGTGCATGATCAGTCACGTGATCAGTACATGGTAGCCACGTGATCAGTGCATGATCAGCCACGTGATCAGTGCATGATCAGCCACGTGATCAGTGCATGATCAGTTACGTGATCAGTGTATGATCAGCCACGTGATCAGTGCATGATATCCACGTGATCAGTGCATGATCAGTCACGTGATCAGTGTATGATCAGCCACGTGAACAGTGCATGCTCAGTCACGTGATCAGGCCTGCTGAGCTGCGTGATTACTGTCTGCTCATCTGCTTGACAATTGCCAGCTGAGCTGCATGATTCCTGCCTGTCATCTGCTTGACAATTGCCAGCTGTGCTGTGTAATTCCTGCCTGCTCAGCTGCTTGATTATTGCCAGCTGAGCAGCATGATTCCTCACAGCTGAGTTCCATGATTATTGCCTGCTGACTGTTTGATTCGTGCCTACTCAGCTCTTTGTTTATTGCCTCCAGAGGCACATGATCAGTGTATGATAGCAAACATGATCAGTGCATGATCAGTCACGTGATCAGTGCCATTAAGTCACGTGATCACTGCATGATCAGTCATGTGATCAGTCCATGATCAGTCACGTGATCAGTGCATGATCAGTCACGTGATCAGTGCATGATCAGCCACGTGATCAGTGCATGATCAGTCACGTGATCAGTGCATGATCAGTCACGTGATCAGTGCATGGTAGCTACGTGATCAGTGCATGATCAGCCACGTGAGCAGAATATGATCAGCCACGTGATCAGTGCATGATCAGTGCCACGTGATCAGTGCATGATCAGTCACGTGACAGGTGCGTGATAAGCCACGTGAACAGTGCATGATCAGCCACGTGATCAGTGCATGATATCCACGTGATCAGTGCATGATCAGGCACGTGATCATTGCATGATCAGCCACGTCGTCAGTGCATGATCAGCCACGTGATCAGTGCATGATCAATTATGTGATCAGTGCATGCAGAATCACGTGATCAGTGCATGATCAGTCACGTGACCAGTACATGGTAGCTGCGTGATCATTTCATGATCAGCCACGTGATCAGTGCATGATAGCCACGTGATCAGTGCATGATCAGTTACGTGATCAGTGCATGATCAGCTACGTGATCAGTGCATGATCAGTCACGTGATCAGTGCATGATCAGCCACGTGATCAGTGCATGATCAGCCACGTGATCAGTGCATGATAGCCACGTGATCAGTGCATGATCAGTCACGTGATCAGTGCATGATCAGCCACGTGATCAGTGCATGATCAGCCACGTGATCAGTGCATGATCAGTCACGTGATCAGTGCATGATCAATCACGTGATCAGTGCATGATAGCCACGTGATCAGTGCATGATCAGCCACGTGATCAGTGCATGATAGCCACGTGATCAGTGCATGATCAGCCACGTGATCATTGCATGATCAGCCACGTGATCAGTGCATGATCAGCCACGTGATCAGTGCATGATCAGTCACGTGATCAGTACATGATCAGTCACGTGAACAGTGCATGATCATTTACGTGATCTGTGCATGATCAGTCACGTGACCAGTATATGGTACCTACGTGAACATTGCATGAGCAGCCAGGTGAAAAGTGCATGATAGCCACCTGATGTGTGCATGATCAGTTACGTGAGCAGAATATGATCAGCCACGTGATCAGTGCATGAGTGCCACGTGATCAGTGCATGATCAGTCACGTGACAGGTGTGTGATCAGCCACGTGACAGTGCATGTTCAGCCACGTGATCAGTGCATGATCAGTTACGTGAGCAGTGCATGATCAGCCACGTGATCAGTGCATGGTCAGACACGTGAACAGTGTATGATCAGCCACGTGATCAGTGCATGATATCCAAGTGATCAGTGCATGATCAATCACGTGATCAGTGTATGATCAGCCACGTGAACAGTGCATGATCAGTCACGTGATCTGGGCCTGCTGAGCTGCGTGATTACTGTCTGCTCATCTGCTTGACAATTGCCAGCTGAGCTGCACGATTCCTGCCTGTCATCTGCTTGACAATTGCCAGCTGTGCTGCGTAATTCCTGCCTGCTCAGCTGCTTGATTATTGCCAGCTGAGCAGCATGATTCCTCGCAGCTGAGTTCCATGATTATTGCCTGCTGACTGTTTGATTCGTGCCTACTCAGCTCTTTGTTTATTGCCTCCAGAGGCACATGATCAGTGTATGATAGCATACATGATCAGTGCATGATCAGTCACGTGATCAGTGCCATTAAGTCACGTGATCGCTACATGATAGTCATGTGATCAGTCCATGATCAGTCACGGTATCAGTGCATGATCAGCCACGTGATCAGTGCATGATCAGTCACATGATTAGTGCATGATCATCCACGTGATCAGTGCATGATCAGTCATGTGATCAGTGCATGATATAGACGTGATCAGTGCATGATCAGTCTCGTGATCAGTGCATGATAGCCACGTGATCAGTGCATGATCAGTCACCTGATGGGTGTATGATCATTCACGTGACCTGTACATGGTAGCTACGTGATCAGTGCATGATCAGTCACGTGAACAGTGCATGATAGCCACGTGATCAGTGCATGATCAGTCACGTGATCCGTGCGTGATCAGTCATGTGATCCGTACATGATATGCTACGTGATCAGTGCATGATCAGCCACGTGATCAGTGCATGATAACCACGTGATCAGTGCATGATCAGTCACGTGATACGTGTGTGATCAGCCACGTGATCAGTGCATGATCAGGCAGGTGATCAGTGCATGATCAGGCACGTGATCAGTGCATGTCCAGCCACGTGATCAGTACATGGTAGCCACGTGATCATTGCATGATCAGCCACGTGATCAGTGCATGATAGTCACGTGATCAGTGCATGATAGCCACGTGATCATTGCATGATCAGTCACGTGATCAGTGCATGATCAGCCACGTGATCCGTGCATGATAGCTACGTGATCATTGCATGATCAGCCACGTGATCAGTGCATGATAGCCACGTGATCAGTGCAGGATAGCCACGTGATCAGTGCATGATTAGTCACGTGATCAGTACATGATCAGTCACGTGATCAGTGCATGATCATTTACGTGATCAGTGCATGATCAGTCACGTGACCAGTATATGGTAGCTTCGTGATCATTCCATGACGAACCACGTGAGCAGTGCATGGTAGCCACGTGATGTGTTCATGATGAGTTACGTGAGCAGACTATGATAAGCCACGTGATCATTGCATGATATGTCACATGACAGGTGTGTGATCAGCCAGGTGAACAGTGCATGTTCAGCCACGTATTCAGTGCATGATAGCCACGTGATCAGTGCATGATCAGTTACGTGAGCAGTGTATGATCAGCCACGTGATCAGTGCATGATCAGACACGTGAACAGTGTATGATCAGCCACGTGATCAGTGCATGATATCCAAGTGATCAGTGCATGATCAATCACGTGATCAGTGTATGATCAGCCACGTGAACAGTGCATGCTCAGTCACGTGATCTGGGCCTGCTGAGCTGCGTGATTAATGTCTGCTCATCTGCTTGACAAGTGCCAGCTGAGCTGCACGATTCCTGCCTGTCATCTGCTTGACAATTGCCAGCTGTGCTGCGTAATTCCTGCCTGCTCAGCTGCTTGATTATTGCCAGCTGAGCAGCATGATTCCTCACAGCTGAGTTCCATGATTATTGCCTGCTGACTGTTTGATTCGTGCCTACTCAGCTCTTTGTTTATTGCCTCCAGAGGCACATGATCAGCGTATGATAGCAAACATGATCAGCGCATGATCAGTCACATGATCAGCGCCATTAAGTCACGTGATCACTACATGATAGTCATGTGATCAGTCCATGCTCAGTCACGGTATCAGTGCATGATCAGCCACGTGATCAGTGCATGATCTGTCACATGATTAGTGTATGATCATCCACGTGACCAGTGCATGGGCAGTCATGTGATCAGTGCATGATATAGACGTGATCAGTGCATGATCAGTCACGTGATCAGTGCATGATAGCCACGTGATCAGTGCATGATCAGTCACCTGATGGGTGTATGATCATTCACGTGACCTGTACATAGTAGCTACATGATCATTGCATGATCAGCCACGTGAGTAGTGTATGATAGCCAAGTGATCACTGCATCATCAGTCACGTGATCAGTGCATGATCAGTCATGTGACCAGTACATGGTAGCTGCGTGATCATGCATGATCAGCCACGTGAGCAGTGCATGATAGCCACGTGATCAGTGCATGATCAGACACGAGATCAGTGCATGATCAGTCACGTGATCACAGCATGATCAGCCACGTGATCAGTGCATGACCAGGCACGTGATCAGTGTATGTCCAGCCAAGTGATCAGTGCATGATAGCCACATGATCAGTGCATGATAAGTCACGTGATCAGTGCATGATCAGTCACGTGATCACTGCATAATCAGCTACGTGATCAGTGCATGACCAGCCACGTGATAAGTGTATGATCAGTCAAGTGATCAGTGCATGATAGCCACGTGATCAGTGCATGATCAGTCACGTGATCAGTGCATGATCAGCCATGTGAGTAGTGCATGCTCAGTCACGTGATCAGTGCCTGCTGAGCTGCATGATTACTGTCTGCTCATCTGCTTGACAATTGCCAGCTGTGCTGCATAATTCCTGCCTGCTCATCTATTTGATTATTGCCAGCTAAGCAGCATGATTTCTCAGAGCTGAGTTCCATGATTATAGCCTGCTGATTGTTTCCTGCCTACTCAGCTCTATGTTCATTGCCTCCAGAGGCACATGATCAGTGTGTGACACCAAACGTGATCAGCACATGATCAGTCACATGATCAATGCATGATAAGCCAGGTGATCAGTGCATGATCAATTACGTGATCAGTGCATGATCAGTCATGTGACCAGTACATGGTAGCTGCATGATCATTGCATGATCAGCCACGTGATCAGTGCATGATAGCCACGTGATCAGTGCATGATCAGTCACGTGATCAGTGCATGATAGCTACGTGATCAGTGCATGATCAGCCACGTGATCAGTGCATGATAGCCACGTGATCAGTGCATGATAGCCACGTGATCAGTGCATGATCAGTCACGTGATCAGTACATGATCGATCACGTGAACAGTGCATGATCATTTACGTGATCTGTGCATGATCAGTCGCGTGACCAGTATATGGTAGCTACGTGATCATTCCATGACAGCCACGTGAGCAGTGCATGATAGCCGCGTGATGTGTGCATGATGAGTTACGTGATCAGACATGATCAGCCACGTGATCAGTGCATGATATGTCACGTGACAGGTGTGTGATCAGCCACGTGAACAGTGCATGTTCAGCCACGTGATCAGTGCATGATAGCCACGTGATCAGTGCATGATCAGTTACGTGAGCAGTGTATGATCAGCCACGTGATCAGTGCATGATCAGACACGTGAACAGTGTATGATCAGCCACGTGATCAGTGCATGATATCCAGGTGAACAGTGCATGATCAATCACGTGATCAGTGTATGATCAGCCACGTGAACAGTGCATGCTCAGTCACGTGATCAGGGCCTGCTGAGCTGCGTGATTACTGTCTGCTCATCTGCTTGACAATTGCCAGCTGAGCTGCACGATTCCTGCCTGTCATCTGCTTGACAATTGCCAGCTGTGCTGCGTAATTCCTGCCTGCTCAGCTGCTTGATTATTGCCAGCTGAGCAGCATGATTCCTCACACCTGAGTTCCATGATTATTGCCTGCTGACTGTTTGATTCGTGCCTACTCAGCTCTTTGTTTATTGCCTCCAGAGGCACATGATCAGTGTATGATAGCAAACATGATCAGCGCATGATCAGTCACATGATCAGCGCCATTAAGTCACGTGATCACTACATGATAGTCATGTGATCAGTCCATGCTCAGTCACGGTATCAGTGCATGATCAGCCACGTGATCAGTGCATGATCTGTCACATGATTAGTGTATGATCATCCACGTGATCAGTGCATGGGCAGTCATGTGATCAGTGCATGATATAGACGTGATCAGTGCATGATCAGTCTCGTGATCAGTGCATGATAGCCACGTGATCAGTGCATGATCAGTCACCTGATGGGTGTATGATCATTCACGTGACCTGTACATGGTAGCTACATGATCATTGCATGATCAGCCACGTGAGTAGTGCATGATAGCCACGTGATCAGTGCATGATCAGTCACGTGATCAGTGCATGATCAGTCATGTGACCAGTACATGGTAGCTGCGTGATCATGCATGATCAGCCACGTGAGCAGTGCATGATAGCCACGTGATCAGTGCATGATCAGACACGAGATCAGTGCATGATCAGTCACGTGATCAGTGCATGATCAGCCACGTGATCAGTGCATGATCAGGCACGTGATCAGTGTATGTCAGCCACGTGATCAGTGCATGATAGCCACGTGATCAGTGCATGATCAGTCACGTGATCAGTGCATGATCAGTCACGTGATCAGTGTATGATCAGCCACGTGATCAGTGCATGATCAGCCACGTGATCAGTGCATGATCAATTACGTGATCAGTGCATGATCAGTCACGTGACCAGTACATGGTAGCTACGTGATCATTGCATGATCAGCCACGTGATCAGTGCATGATAGCCACGTGATCAGTGCATGATCAGCCACGTGATCAGTGCATGATCAGTCACGTGATCAGTGCATGATCAGTCACGTGATCAGTGCATGATCATCCACGTGATCAGTGCATGTCAGTCATGTATCAGTGCATGATAGCCCGTGATCAGTGCATGATCAGTCACGTGATCAGTGCATGATCAGCCACGTGATCAGTGCATGATAGCCACGTGATCAGTGCATGATCAGTCACGTGATCAGTGCATGATCAGTCACGTGATCAGTGTGTGATCAGCCACGTGAACAGTGCATGCTCAGTCACGTGATCAGGGCCTGCTGAGCTGCGTGATTACTGTCTGCTCATCTGCTTGACAATTGCCAGCTGAGCTGCACGATTCCTGCCTGTCATCTGCTTGACAATTGCCACCTGTGCTGCGTAATTCCTGCCTGCTCATCTACTTGATTATTGCCAGCTGAGCAGCATGATTTCTCAGAGGTGAGTTCCATGATTATAGCCTGCTGACTGTTTCCTGCCTACTCAGCTCTATGTTCATTGCCTCCAGAGGCACATGATCAGTGTATGAGACCAAACATGATCAGCACATGATCAGTCACATGATCAGTGCATGATAAGCCACGTGATCAGTGCATGATCAGTTACGTGATCAGTGCATGATCAGTCACGTGATCAGTGCATGATAGCTGCGTGATCAGTGCATGATCAGCCACGTGATCAGTGCATGATCAGCCACGTGATCAGTGCATGATAGCCACGTGATCAGTGCATGATCAGTTACGTGATCAGTGTATGATCAGCCACGTGATCAGTGCATGATCAGACACGTGATCAGTGTATGATCAGCCACGTGATCAGTGCATGATATCCAAGTGATCAGTGCATGATCAGTCACGTGATCAGTGTATGATCAGCCACGTGAACAGTGCATGCTCAGTCACGTGATCTGGGCCTGCTGAGCTGCGTGATTACTGTCTGCTCATCTGCTTGACAATTGCCAGCTGTGCTGCATAATTCCTGCCTGCTCAGCTGCTTGATTATTGCCAGCTGAGCAGCATGATTCCTCACACCTGAGTTCCATGATTATTGCCTGCTGACTGTTTGATTCGTGCCTACTCAGCTCTTTGTTTATTGCCTCCAGAGGCACATGATCAGTGTATGATAGCAAACATGATCAGTGCATGATCAGTCACATGATCAGCGCCATTAAGTCACGTGATCACTACATGATAGTCATGTGATCAGTCCATGCTCAGTCACGGTATCAGTGCATGATCAGCCACGTGATCAGTGCATGATCTGTCACATGATTAGTGTATGATCATCCACGTGATCAGTGCATGGGCAGTCATGTGATCAGTGCATGATATAGACGTGATCAGTGCATGATCAGTCACGTGATCAGTGCATGATAGCCACGTGATCAGTGCATGATCAGTCACCTGATGGGTGTATGATCAGTCACGTGACCTGTACATGGTAGCTACATGATCATTGCATGATCAGCCACGTGAGTAGTGCATGATAGCCACGTGATCAGTGCATGATCAGTCACGTGATCAGTGCATGATCAGTCATGTGACCAGTACATGGTAGCTGCGTGATCATGCATGATCAGCCACGTGAGCAGTGCATGATAGCCACGTGATCAGTGCATGATCAGACACGTGATCAGTGCATGATCAGTCACGTGATCAGTGCATGATCAGCCACGTGATCAGTGCATGATCAATTACGTGATCAGTGCATGATCAGTCACGTGACCAGTACATGGTAGCTACGTGATCATTGCATGATCAGCCACGTGATCAGTGCATGATAGCCACGTGATCAGTGCATGATCAGCCACGTGATCAGTGCATGATCAGTCACGTGATCAGTGCATGATCAGTCACGTGATCAGTGCATGATCAGCCACGTGATCAGTGCATGTCAGTCATGTATCAGTGCATGATAGCGTGATCAGTGCATGATCAGTCCCGTGATCAGTGCATGATCAGCCACGTGATCAGTGCATGATAGCCACGTGATCAGTGCATGATCAGTCACGTGATCAGTGCATGATCAGTCACGTGATCAGTGTGTGATCAGCCACGTGAACAGTGCATGCTCAGTCACGTGATCAGGGCCTGCTGAGCTGCGTGATTACTGTCTGCTCATCTGCTTGACAATTGCCAGCTGAGCTGCACGATTCCTGCCTGTCATCTGCTTGACAATTGCCACCTGTGCTGCGTAATTCCTGCCTGCTCATCTACTTGATTATTGCCAGCTGAGCAGCATGATTTCTCAGAGCTGAGTTCCATGATTATAGCCTGCTGACTGTTTCCTGCCTACTCAGCTCTTTGTTCATTGCCTCCAGAGGCACATGATCAGTGTATGATACCAAACATGATCAGCACATGATCAGTCACATGATCAGTGCATGATAAGCCACGTGATCAGTGCATGATCAGTCACGTGATCAGTGCATGATCAGTCATGTGACCAGTACATGGTAGCTGCGTGATCATTGCATGATCAGCCACGTGATCAGTGCATGATAGCCACGTGATCAGTGCATGATCAGTCACGTGATCAGTGCATGATAGCTACGTGATCAGTGCATGATCAGCCACGTGATCAGTGCATGATCAGTCACGTGATCAGTGCATGATCAGCCACGTGATCAGTGCATGATCAGCCACGTGATCAGTGCATGATAGCCACGTGATCAGTGCATGATAGCCACGTGATCAGTGCATGATCAGTCACGTGATCAGTGCATGATCAGTCACGTGATCAGTGCATGATCAGCCACGTGATCAGTGCATGATAGCCACGTGATCAGTGCATGATCAGTCACGTGATCAGTGCATGATCAGTCACGTGATCAGTGCATGATCAGCCACGTGATCAGTGCATGATCAGCCACGTGATCAGTGCATGATCAGCCACGTGATCAGTGCATGATCAGCCACGTGATCAGTGCATGATCAGTCACGTGATCAGTACATGATCAGTCACGTGAACAGTGCATGATCATTTACGTGATCTGTGCATGATCAGTCACGTGACCAGTATATGGTAGCTACGTGATCATTCCATGACGAGCCACGTGAGCAGTGCATGATAGCCACGTGATGTGTGCATGATGAGTTACGTGAGCAGAGTATGATCAGCCACGTGATCAGTGCATGAGTGCCACGTGATCAGTGCATGATATGTCACGTGACAGGTGTGTGATCAGCCACGTGAACAGTGCATGTTCAGCCACGTGATCAGTGCATGATCAGTTACGTGAGCAGTGTATGATCAGCCACGTGATCAGTGCATGGTCAGACACGTGAACAGTGTATGATCAGCCACGTGATCAGTGCATGATATCCAAGTGATCAGTGCATGATCAATCACGTGATCAGTGTATGATCAGCCACGTGAACAGTGCATGCTCAGTCACGTGATCTGGGCCTGCTGAGCTGCGTGATTACTGTCTGCTCATCTGCTTGACAATTGCCAGCTGAGCTGCACGATTCCTGCCTGTCATCTGCTTGACAATTGCCAGCTGTGCTGCGTAATTCCTGCCTGCTCAGCTGCTTGATTATTGCCAGCTGAGCAGCATGATTCCTCACAGCTGAGTTCCATGATTATTGCCTGCTGACTGTTTGATTCGTGCCTACTCAGCTCTTTGTTTATTGCCTCCAGAGGCACATGATCAGTGTATGATAGCAAACATGATCAGCGCATGATCAGTCACATGATCAGCGCCATTAAGTCACGTGATCACTACATGATAGTCATGTGATCAGTCCATGCTCAGTCACGGTATCAGTGCATGATCAGCCACGTGATCAGTGCATGATCTGTCACATGATTAGTGTATGATCATCCACGTGATCAGTGCATGGGCAGTCATGTGATCAGTGCATGATATAGACGTGATCAGTGCATGATCAGTCTCGTGATCAGTGCATGATAGCCACGTGATCAGTGCATGATCAGTCACCTGATGGGTGTATGATCATTCACGTGACCTGTACATGGTAGCTACATGATCATTGCATGATCAGCCACGTGAGTAGTGCATGATAGCCACGTGATCACTGCATGATCAGTCACGTGATCAGTGCATGATCAGTCATGTGACCAGTACATGGTAGCTGCGTGATCATGCATGATCAGCCACGTGAGCAGTGCATGATAGCCACGTGATCAGTGCATGATCAGACACGTGATCAGTGCATGATCAGTCACGTGATCAGTGCATGATCAGCCACGTGATCAGTGCATGATCAGGCACGTGATCAGTGCATGATCAGCCACGTGATCAGTGCATGATAGCCACGTGATCAGTGCATGATCAGTCACGTGATCAGTGCATGATAGCTGCATGATCAGTGCATGATCAGCCACGTGATCAGTGCATGATAGCCACGTGATCAGTGCATGATCAGTCACGTGATCAGTGCATGATAGCCACGTGATCAGTGCATGATCAGCCACGTGATCAGTGCATGATCAGTCACGTGATCAGTGCATGATAGCCACGTGATCAGTGCATGATCAGCCACGTGATCAGTGCATGATAGCCACGTGATCAGTGCATGATAGCCACGTGATCAGTGCATGATCAGTCACGTGATCAGTGCATGATCAGTCACGTGATCAGTGCATGATCAGCCACGTGATCAGTGCATGATCAGTCACGTGATCAGTGCATGATAGCCACGTGATCAGTGCATGATCAGCCACGTGATCAGTGCATGATAGCCACGTGATCAGTGCATGATCAGTCACGTGATCAGTGCATGATCAGCCACGTGATCAGTGCATGATAGTCACGTGATCAGTGCATGATCAGCCACGTGATCAGTGCATGATCAGCCACGTGATCAGTGCATGATAGCCACGTGATCAGTGCATGATCAGTCACGTGATCAGTGCATGATCAGCCACGTGATCAGTGCATGATCAGTCACGTGATCAGTGCATGATCAGTCACGTGATCAGTGCATGATCAGCCACGTGATCAGTGCATGATCAGCCACGTGATCAGTGCATGATCAGTCACGTGATCAGTGCATGATCAGTCACGTGATCAGTACATGGTAGCTACGTGATCATTGCATGATCAGCCACGTGATCAGTGCATGATAGCCACGTGATCAGTGCATGATCAGCCACGTGATCAGTGCATGATCAGTCACGTGATCAGTGCATGATCAGTCACGTGATCAGTGCATGATCAGCCACGTGATCAGTGCATGATCAGTCATGTATCAGTGCATGATAGCCACGTGATCAGTGCATGATCAGTCACGTGATCAGTGCATGATCAGCCACGTGATCAGTGCATGATAGCCACGTGATCAGTGCATGATCAGTCACGTGATCAGTGCATGATCAGTCACGTGATCAGTGTGTGATCAGCCACGTGATCAGTGCATGCTCAGTCACGTGATCAGGGCCTGCTGAGCTGCGTGATTACTGTCTGCTCATGTGCTTGACAATTGCCAGCTGAGCTGCACGATTCCTGCCTGTCATCTGCTTGACAATTGCCACCTGTGCTGCGTAATTCCTGCCTGCTCATCTACTTGATTATTGCCAGCTGAGCAGCATGATTTCTCAGAGGTGAGTTCCATGATTATAGCCTGCTGACTGTTTCCTGCCTACTCAGCTCTATGTTCATTGCCTCCAGAGGCACATGATCAGTGTGAGACCAAACATGATCAGCACATGATCAGTCACATGATCAGTGCATGATAAGCCACGTGATCAGTGCATGATCAGTTACGTGATCAGTGCATGATCAGTCACGTGATCAGTGCATGATAGCTGCATGATCAGTGCATGATCAGCCACGTGATCAGTGCATGATCAGCCACGTGATCAGTGCATGATAGCCACGTGATCAGTGCATGATCAGTTACGTGAGCAGTGTATGATCAGCCACGTGATCAGTGCATGGTCAGACACGTGATCAGTGTATGATCAGCCACGTGATCAGTGCATGATATCCAAGTGATCAGTGCATGATCAATCACGTGATCAGTGTATGATCAGCCACGTGAACAGTGCATGCTCAGTCACGTGATCTGGGCCTGCTGAGCTGCGTGATTACTGTCTGCTCATCTGCTTGACAATTGCCAGCTGTGCTGCATAATTCCTGCCTGCTCAGCTGCTTGATTATTGCCAGCTGAGCAGCATGATTCCTCACACCTGAGTTCCATGATTATTGCCTGCTGACTGTTTGATTCGTGCCTACTCAGCTCTTTGTTTATTGCCTCCAGAGGCACATGATCAGTGTATGATAGCAAACATGATCAGTGCATGATCAGTCACATGATCAGCGCCATTAAGTCACGTGATCACTACATGATAGTCATGTGATCAGTCCATGCTCAGTCACGGTATCAGTGCATGATCAGCCACGTGATCAGTGCATGATCTGTCACATGATTAGTGTATGATCATCCACGTGATCAGTGCATGGGCAGTCATGTGATCAGTGCATGATATAGACGTGATCAGTGCATGATCAGTCACGTGATCAGTGCATGATAGCCACGTGATCAGTGCATGATCAGTCACCTGATGGGTGTATGATCAGTCACGTGACCTGTACATGGTAGCTACATGATCATTGCATGATCAGCCACGTGAGTAGTGCATGATAGCCACGTGATCAGTGCATGATCAGTCACGTGATCAGTGCATGATCAGTCATGTGACCAGTACATGGTAGCTGCGTGATCATGCATGATCAGCCACGTGAGCAGTGCATGATAGCCACGTGATCAGTGCATGATCAGTCACGTGATCAGTGCATGATCAGTCACGTGATCAGTGCATGATCAGCCACGTGATCAGTGCATGATCAATTACGTGATCAGTGCATGATCAGTCACGTGATCAGTGCATGGTAGCTACGTGATCATTGCATGATCAGCCACGTGAGCAGTGCATGATAGCCACGTGATCAGTGCATGATCAGCCACGTGATCAGTGCATGATCAGTCACGTGATCAGTGCATGATCAGTCACGTGATCAGTGCATGATCAGCCACGTGATCAGTGCATGTCAGTCATGTATCAGTGCATGATAGCCCGTGATCAGTGCATGATCAGTCCCGTGATCAGTGTATGATCAGCCACGTGATCAGTGCATGATAGCCACGTGATCAGTGCATGATCAGTCACGTGATCAGTGCATGATCAGTCACGTGATCAGTGTGTGATCAGCCACGTGAACAGTGCATGCTCAGTCACGTGATCAGGGCCTGCTGAGCTGCGTGATTACTGTCTGCTCATCTGCTTGACAATTGCCAGCTGAGCTGCACGATTCCTGCCTGTCATCTGCTTGACAATTGCCAGCTGTGCTGCGTAATTCCTGCCTGCTCAGCTGCTTGATTATTGCCAGCTGAGCAGCATGATTTCTCACAGCTGAGTTCCATGATTATTGCCTGCTGACTGATTCGTGCCTACTCAGCTCTTTGTTCATTGCCTCCAGAGGCACATGATCAGTGTATGATACCAAACATGATCAGCACATGATCAGTCACATGATCAGTGCATGATAAGCCACGTGATCAGTGCATGATCAGTCACGTGATCAGTGCATGATCAGTCATGTGATCAGTGCATGGTAGCTGCGTGATCAGTGCATGATCAGCCACGTGATCAGTGCATGATAGCCACGTGATCAGTGCATGATCAGTCACGTGATCAGTGCATGATAGCCACGTGATCAGTGCATGATCAGCCACGTGATCAGTGCATGATCAGTCACGTGATCAGTGCATGATAGCTACGTGATCAGTGCATGATCAGCCACGTGATCAGTGCATGATAGCCACGTGATCAGTGCATGATAGCCACGTGATCAGTGCATGATCAGTCACGTGATCAGTGCATGATCAGTCACGTGATCAGTGCATGATCAGCCACGTGATCAGTGCATGATAGCCACGTGATCAGTGCATGATCAGTCACGTGATCAGTGCATGATCAGTCACGTGATCAGTGCATGATCAGCCACGTGATCAGTGCATGATCAGCCACGTGATCAGTGCATGATCAGCCACGTGATCAGTGCATGATCAGCCACGTGATCAGTGCATGATCAGTCACGTGATCAGTACATGATCAGTCACGTGAACAGTGCATGATCATTTACGTGATCTGTGCATGATCAGTCACGTGACCAGTATATGGTAGCTACGTGATCATTCCATGACGAGCCACGTGAGCAGTGCATGATAGCCACGTGATGTGTGCATGATGAGTTACGTGAGCAGAGTATGATCAGCCACGTGATCAGTGCATGAGTGCCACGTGATCAGTGCATGATATGTCACGTGACAGGTGTGTGATCAGCCACGTGAACAGTGCATGTTCAGCCACGTGATCAGTGCATGATCAGTTACGTGAGCAGTGTATGATCAGCCACGTGATCAGTGCATGGTCAGACACGTGAACAGTGTATGATCAGCCACGTGATCAGTGCATGATATCCAAGTGATCAGTGCATGATCAATCACGTGATCAGTGTATGATCAGCCACGTGAACAGTGCATGCTCAGTCACGTGATCTGGGCCTGCTGAGCTGCGTGATTACTGTCTGCTCATCTGCTTGACAATTGCCAGCTGAGCTGCACGATTCCTGCCTGTCATCTGCTTGACAATTGCCAGCTGTGCTGCGTAATTCCTGCCTGCTCAGCTGCTTGATTATTGCCAGCTGAGCAGCATGATTCCTCACAGCTGAGTTCCATGATTATTGCCTGCTGACTGTTTGATTCGTGCCTACTCAGCTCTTTGTTTATTGCCTCCAGAGGCACATGATCAGTGTATGATAGCAAACATGATCAGCGCATGATCAGTCACATGATCAGCGCCATTAAGTCACGTGATCACTACATGATAGTCATGTGATCAGTCCATGCTCAGTCACGGTATCAGTGCATGATCAGCCACGTGATCAGTGCATGATCTGTCACATGATTAGTGTATGATCATCCACGTGATCAGTGCATGGGCAGTCATGTGATCAGTGCATGATATAGACGTGATCAGTGCATGATCAGTCTCGTGATCAGTGCATGATAGCCACGTGATCAGTGCATGATCAGTCACCTGATGGGTGTATGATCATTCACGTGACCTGTACATGGTAGCTACATGATCATTGCATGATCAGCCACGTGAGTAGTGCATGATAGCCACGTGATCACTGCATGATCAGTCACGTGATCAGTGCATGATCAGTCATGTGACCAGTACATGGTAGCTGCGTGATCATCGCATGATCAGCCACGTGAGCAGTGCATGATAGCCACGTGATCAGTGCATGATCAGACACGTGATCAGTGCATGATCAGTCACGTGATCAGTGCATGATCAGCCACGTGATCAGTGCATGATCAGGCACGTGATCAGTGCATGATCAGCCACGTGATCAGTGCATGATAGCCACGTGATCAGTGCATGATCAGTCACGTGATCAGTGCATGATAGCTGCATGATCAGTGCATGATCAGCCACGTGATCAGTGCATGATAGCCACGTGATCAGTGCATGATCAGTCACGTGATCAGTGCATGATAGCCACGTGATCAGTGCATGATCAGCCACGTGATCAGTGCATGATCAGTCACGTGATCAGTGCATGATAGCCACGTGATCAGTGCATGATCAGCCACGTGATCAGTGCATGATAGCCACGTGATCAGTGCATGATAGCCACGTGATCAGTGCATGATCAGTCACGTGATCAGTACATGATCAGTCACGGGAACAGTGCATGATCATTTACGTGATCTGTGCATGATCAGTCGCGTGACCAGTATATGGTAGCTTCGTGATCATTCCATGACGAGCCACGTGAGCAGTGCATGATAGCCACGTGATGTGTGCATGATGAGTTACGTGAGCAGAGTATGATCAGCCACGTGATCAGTGCATGATATGTCACGTGACAGGTGTGTGATCAGCCACGTGAACAGTGCATGTTCAGCCACGTGATCAGTGCATGATAGCCACGTGATCAGTGCATGATCAGTTACGTGAGCAGTGTATGATCAGCCACGTGATCAGTGCATGATCAGACACGTGAACAGTGTATGATCAGCCACGTGATCAGTGCATGATATCCAAGTGATCAGTGCATGATCAATCACGTGATCAGTGTATGATCAGCCACGTGAACAGTGCATGCTCAGTCACGTGATCAGGGCCTGCTGAGCTGCGTGATTACTGTCTGCTCATCTGCTTGACAATTGCCAGCTGAGCTGCACGATTCCTGCCTGTCATCTGCTTGACAATTGCCAGCTGTGCTGCGTAATTCCTGCCTGCTCAGCTGCTTGATTATTGCCAGCTGAGCAGCATGATTCCTCACACCTGAGTTCCATGATTATTGCCTGCTGACTGTTTGATTCGTGCCTACTCAGCTCTTTGTTTATTGCCTCCAGAGGCACATGATCAGTGTATGATAGCAAACATGATCAGCGCATGATCAGTCACATGATCAGCGCCATTAAGTCACGTGATCACTACATGATAGTCATGTGATCAGTCCATGCTCAGTCACGGTATCAGTGCATGATCAGCCACGTGATCAGTGCATGATCTGTCACATGATTAGTGTATGATCATCCACGTGATCAGTGCATGGGCAGTCATGTGATCAGTGCATGATATAGACGTGATCAGTGCATGATCAGTCTCGTGATCAGTGCATGATAGCCACGTGATCAGTGCATGATCAGTCACCTGATGGGTGTATGATCATTCACGTGACCTGTACATGGTAGCTACATGATCATTGCATGATCAGCCACGTGAGTAGTGCATGATAGCCACGTGATCACTGCATGATCAGTCACGTGATCAGTGCATGATCAGCCACGTGATCAGTGCATGATCAGTCACGTGATCAGTGCATGATCAGCCACGTGATCAGTGCATGATCAGTCACGTGATCAGTGCATGATATAGACGTGATCAGTGCATGATCAGTCACGTGATCAGTGCATGATCAGCCACGTGATCAGTGCATGATCAGTCACGTGATCAGTGCATGATCAGTCACGTGATCAGTGCATGGTAGCTACGTGATCAGTGCATGATCAGCCACGTGATCAGTGCATGATAGCCACGTGATCAGTGCATGATCAGTCACGTGATCAGTGCATGATCAGTCACGTGACCAGTACATGGTAGCTACGTGATCATGCATGATCAGCCACGTGATCAGTGCATGATAGCCACGTGATCAGTGCATGATCAGCCACGTGATCAGTGCATGATCAGTCACGTGATCAGTGCATGATCAGCCACGTGATCAGTGCATGATCAGTCACGTGATCAGTGCATGATCAGCCACGTGATCAGTGCATGATAGCCACGTGATCAGTGCATGATCAGCCACGTGATCAGTGCATGATCAGTCACGTGATCAGTGCATGATCAGCCACGTGATCAGTGCATGATCAGGCACGTGATCAGTGCATGATCAGCCACGTGATCAGTGCATGATAGCCACGTGATCAGTGCATGATCAGTCACGTGATCAGTGCATGATCAGTCACGTGATCAGTGCATGATCAGCCACGTGATCAGTGCATGATCAGCCACGTGATCAGTGCATGATCAATTACGTGATCAGTGCATGATCAGTCACGTGACCAGTACATGGTAGCTACGTGATCATTGCATGATCAGCCACGTGATCAGTGCATGATCAGCCACGTGATCAGTGCATGATCAGTCACGTGATCAGTGCATGATCAGTCACGTGATCAGTGCATGATCAGCCACGTGATCAGTGCATGTCAGTCATGTGATCAGTGCATGATAGCCCGTGATCAGTGCATGATCAGTCACGTGATCAGTGCATGATCAGCCACGTGATCAGTGCATGATAGCCACGTGATCAGTGCATGATCAGTCACGTGATCAGTGCATGATCAGTCACGTGATCAGTGTATGATCAGCCACGTGAACAGTGCATGCTCAGTCACGTGATCAGGGCCTGCTGAGCTGCGTGATTACTGTCTGCTCATCTGCTTGACAATTGCCAGCTGAGCTGCATGATTCCTGCCTGTCATCTGCTTGACAATTGCCACCTGTGCTGCGTAATTCCTGCCTGCTCATCTACTTGATTATTGCCAGCTGAGCAGCATGATTTCTCAGAGGTGAGTTCCATGATTATAGCCTGCTGACTGTTTCCTGCCTACTCAGCTCTATGTTCATTGCCTCCAGAGGCACATGATCAGTGTATGATACCAAACATGATCAGTGCATGATCAGTCACATGATCAGTGCATGATAAGCCACGTGATCAGTGCATGATCAGTCACGTGATCAGTGCATGATCAGTCACGTGATCAGTGCATGATAGCTGCATGATCAGTGCATGATCAGCCACGTGATCAGTGCATGATCAGCCACGTGATCAGTGCATGATAGCCACGTGATCAGTGCATGATCAGTTACGTGAGCAGTGTATGATCAGCCACGTGATCAGTGCATGGTCAGACACGTGATCAGTGTATGATCAGCCACGTGATCAGTGCATGATATCCACGTGATCAGTGCATGATCAATCACGTGATCAGTGTATGATCAGCCACGTGAACAGTGCATGCTCAGTCACGTGATCTGGGCATGCTGAGCTGCGTGATTACTGTCTGCTCATCTGCTTGACAATTGCCAGCTGTGCTGCATAATTCCTGCCTGCTCAGCTGCTTGATTATTGCCAGCTGAGCAGCATGATTCCTCACACCTGAGTTCCATGATTATTGCCTGCTGACTGTTTGATTCGTGCCTACTCAGCTCTTTGTTTATTGCCTCCAGAGGCACATGATCAGTGTATGATAGCAAACATGATCAGTGCATGATCAGTCACATGATCAGCGCCATTAAGTCACGTGATCACTACATGATAGTCATGTGATCAGTCCATGCTCAGTCACGGTATCAGTGCATGATCAGCCACGTGATCAGTGCATGATCTGTCACATGATTAGTGTATGATCATCCACGTGATCAGTGCATGGGCAGTCATGTGATCAGTGCATGATATAGACGTGATCAGTGCATGATCAGTCTCGTGATCAGTGCATGATAGCCACGTGATCAGTGCATGATCAGTCACCTGATGGGTGTATGATCAGTCACGTGACCTGTACATGGTAGCTACATGATCATTGCATGATCAGCCACGTGAGTAGTGCATGATAGCCACGTGATCAGTGCATGATCAGTCACGTGATCAGTGCATGATCAGTCATGTGACCAGTACATGGTAGCTGCGTGATCATGCATGATCAGCCACGTGAGCAGTGCATGATAGCCACGTGATCAGTGCATGATCAGACACGTGATCAGTGCATGATCAGTCACGTGATCAGTGCATGATCAGCCACGTGATCAGTGCATGATCAGCCACGTGATCAGTGCATGATCAGTCACGTGATCAGTGCATGATAGCTACGTGATCAGTGCATGATCAGCCACGTGATCAGTGCATGATAGCCACGTGATCAGTGCATGATCAGCCACGTGATCAGTGCATGATCAGTCACGTGATCAGTGCATGATCAGTCACGTGATCAGTGCATGATCAGCCACGTGATCAGTGCATGATCAGTCATGTATCAGTGCATGATAGCCCGTGATCAGTGCATGATCAGTCCCGTGATCAGTGCATGATCAGCCACGTGATCAGTGCATGATAGCCACGTGATCAGTGCATGATCAGTCACGTGATCAGTGCATGATCAGCCACGTGATCAGTGCATGAGTGCCACGTGATCAGTGCATGATAGTCACGTGACAGTGTGTGATCAGCCACGTGATCAGTGCATGATCAGCCACGTGATCAGTGCATGATAGCCACGTGATCAGTGCATGATCAGTTACGTGAGCAGTGTATGATCAGCCACGTGATCAGTGCATGGTCAGACACGTGAACAGTGTATGATCAGCCACGTGATCAGTGCATGATATCCAAGTGATCAGTGCATGATCATCACGTGATCAGTGTATGATCAGCCACGTGAACAGTGCATGCTCAGTCACGTGATCAGGGCCTGCTGAGCTGCGTGATTACTGTCTGCTCATCTGCTTGACAATTGCCAGCTGAGCTGCACGATTCCTGCCTGTCATCTGCTTGACAATTGCCAGCTGTGCTGCGTAATTCCTGCCTGCTCAGCTGCTTGATTATTGCCAGCTGAGCAGCATGATTCCTCACAGCTGAGTTCCATGATTATTGCCTGCTGACTGATTCGTGCCTACTCAGCTCTTTGTTCATTGCCTCCAGAGGCACATGATCAGTGTATGATACAAACATGATCAGTGCATGATCAGTCACATGATCAGTGCATGATAAGCCACGTGATCAGTGCATGATCAGTCACGTGATCAGTGCATGATCAGTCATGTGATCAGTGCATGGTAGCTGCGTGATCAGTGCATGATCAGCCACGTGATCAGTGCATGATAGCCACGTGATCAGTGCATGATCAGTCACGTGATCAGTGCATGATAGCCACGTGATCAGTGCATGATCAGCCACGTGATCAGTGCATGATCAGTCACGTGATCAGTGCATGATAGCACGTGATCAGTGCATGATCAGCCACGTGATCAGTGCATGATAGCCACGTGATCAGTGCATGATCAGCCACGTGATCAGTGCATGATCAGTCACGTGATCAGTGCATGATCAGTCACGTGATCAGTGCATGATCAGCCACGTGATCAGTGCATGATAGCCACGTGATCAGTGCATGATCAGTCACGTGATCAGTGCATGATCAGTCACGTGATCAGTGCATGATCAGTCACGTGATCAGTGCATGATCAGCCACGTGATCAGTGCATGATCAGCCACGTGATCAGTGCATGATCAGCCACGTGATCAGTGCATGATCAGCCACGTGATCAGTGCATGATCAGTCACGTGATCAGTACATGATCAGTCACGTGAACAGTGCATGATCATTTACGTGATCTGTGCATGATCAGTCACGTGACCAGTATATGGTAGCTACGTGATCATTCCATGACGAGCCACGTGAGCAGTGCATGATAGCCACGTGATGTGTGCATGATGAGTTACGTGAGCAGAGTATGATCAGCCACGTGATCAGTGCATGAGTGCCACGTGATCAGTGCATGATATGTCACGTGACAGGTGTGTGATCAGCCACGTGATCAGTGCATGATCAGCCACGTGATCAGTGCATGATCAGTTACGTGAGCAGTGTATGATCAGCCACGTGATCAGTGCATGGTCAGACACGTGAACAGTGTATGATCAGCCACGTGATCAGTGCATGATATCCAAGTGATCAGTGCATGATCAATCACGTGATCAGTGTATGATCAGCCACGTGAACAGTGCATGCTCAGTCACGTGATCTGGGCCTGCTGAGCTGCGTGATTACTGTCTGCTCATCTGCTTGACAATTGCCAGCTGAGCTGCACGATTCCTGCCTGTCATCTGCTTGACAATTGCCAGCTGTGCTGCGTAATTCCTGCCTGCTCAGCTGCTTGATTATTGCCAGCTGAGCAGCATGATTCCTCACACCTGAGTTCCATGATTATTGCCTGCTGACTGTTTGATTCGTGCCTACTCAGCTCTTTGTTTATTGCCTCCAGAGGCACATGATCAGTGTATGATAGCAAACATGATCAGCGCATGATCAGTCACATGATCAGCGCCATTAAGTCACGTGATCACTACATGATAGTCATGTGATCAGTCCATGCTCAGTCACGGTATCAGTGCATGATCAGCCACGTGATCAGTGCATGATCTGTCACATGATTAGTGTATGATCATCCACGTGATCAGTGCATGGGCAGTCATGTGATCAGTGCATGATATAGACGTGATCAGTGCATGATCAGTCTCGTGATCAGTGCATGATAGCCACGTGATCAGTGCATGATCAGTCACCTGATGGGTGTATGATCATTCACGTGACCTGTACATGGTAGCTACATGATCATTGCATGATCAGCCACGTGAGTAGTGCATGATAGCCACGTGATCACTGCATGATCAGTCACGTGATCAGTGCATGATCAGTCATGTGACCAGTACATGGTAGCTGCGTGATCATGCATGATCAGCCACGTGAGCAGTGCATGATAGCCACGTGATCAGTGCATGATCAGACACGTGATCAGTGCATGATCAGTCACGTGATCAGTGCATGATCAGCCACGTGATCAGTGCATGATCAGGCACGTGATCAGTGCATGTCAGCCACGTGATCAGTGCATGATAGCCACGTGATCAGTGCATGATCAGTCACGTGATCAGTGCATGATCAGTCACGTGATCAGTGCATGATCAGCCACGTGATCAGTGCATGATAGCCACGTGATCAGTGCATGATCAGTCACGTGATCAGTGCATGATCAGTCACGTGATCAGTGCATGATCAGCCACGTGATCAGTGCATGATCAGCCACGTGATCAGTGCATGATCAGCCACGTGATCAGTGCATGATAGCCACGTGATCAGTGCATGATCAGTCACGTGATCAGTGCATGATCAGTCACGTGATCAGTGCATGATCAGCCACGTGATCAGTGCATGATCAGCCACGTGATCAGTGCATGATCAATTACGTGATCAGTGCATGATCAGTCACGTGACCAGTGCATGGTAGCTACGTGATCATTGCATGATCAGCCACGTGAGCAGTGCATGATAGCCACGTGATCAGTGCATGATCAGCCACGTGATCAGTGCATGATCAGTCACGTGATCAGTGCATGATCAGTCACGTGATCAGTGCATGATCAGCCACGTGATCAGTGCATGTCATGTGTCAGTGCATGATAGCCCGTGATCAGTGCATGATCAGTCCCGTGATCAGTGCATGATCAGCCACGTGATCAGTGCATGATAGCCACGTGATCAGTGCATGATCAGTCACGTGATCAGTGCATGATCAGTCACGTGATCAGTGTGTGATCAGCCACGTGAACAGTGCATGCTCAGTCACGTGATCAGGGCCTGCTGAGCTGCGTGATTACTGTCTGCTCATCTGCTTGACAATTGCCAGCTGAGCTGCACGATTCCTGCCTGTCATCTGCTTGACAATTGCCACCTGTGCTGCGTAATTCCTGCCTGCTCATCTACTTGATTATTGCCAGCTGAGCAGCATGATTTCTCAGAGCTGAGTTCCATGATTATAGCCTGCTGACTGTTTCCTGCCTACTCAGCTCTATGTTCATTGCCTCCAGAGGCACATGATCAGTGTGTGAGACCAAACATGATCAGCACATGATCAGTCACATGATCAGTGCATGATAAGCCACGTGATCAGTGCATGATCAGTTACGTGATCAGTGCATGATCAGTCATGTGACCAGTACATGGTAGCTGCATGATCATTGCATGATCAGCCACGTGATCAGTGCATGATAGCCACGTGATCAGTGCATGATCAGTCACGTGATCAGTGCATGATAGCCACGTGATCAGTGCATGATCAGCCACGTGATCAGTGCATGATCAGTCACGTGATCAGTGCATGATAGCACGTGATCAGTGCATGATCAGCCACGTGATCAGTGCATGATAGCCACGTGATCAGTGCATGATAGCCACGTGATCAGTGCATGATCAGTCACGTGATCAGTGCATGATCAGTCACGTGATCAGTGCATGATCATTTACGTGATCAGTGCATGATCAGTCACGTGACCAGTATATGGTAGCTTCGTCATCATTGATGAGCCACGTGAGCAGTGCATGATAGCCACGTGATGTGTGCATGATCAGTTACGTGATCAGTGTATGATCAGCCACGTGATCAGTGCATGATATGTCACGTGACAGTGTGTGATCAGCCACGTGATCAGTGCATGTTCAGCCACGTGATCAGTGCATGATAGCCACGTGATCAGTGCATGATCAGTTACGTGATCAGTGTATGATCAGCCACGTGATCAGTGCATGATCAGACACGTGATCAGTGCATGATCAGCCACGTGATCAGTGCATGATCAATCACGTGATCAGTGTATGATCAGCCACGTGAACAGTGCATGCTCAGTCACGTGATCAGGGCCTGCTGAGCTGCGTGATTACTGTCTGCTCATCTGCTTGACAATTGCCAGCTGAGCTGCATGATTCCTGCCTGTCATCTGCTTGACAATTGCCAGCTGTGCTGCATAATTCCTGCCTGCTCAGCTGCTTGATTATTGCCAGCTGAGCAGCATGATTCCTCACACCTGAGTTCCATGATTATTGCCTGCTGACTGTTTGATTCGTGCCTACTCAGCTCTTTGTTTATTGCCTCCAGAGGCACATGATCAGTGTATGATAGCAAACATGATCAGCGCATGATCAGTCACATGATCAGCGCCATTAAGTCACGTGATCACTACATGATAGTCATGTGATCAGTCCATGCTCAGTCACGGTATCAGTGCATGATCAGCCACGTGATCAGTGCATGATCTGTCACATGATTAGTGTATGATCATCCACGTGATCAGTGCATGGGCAGTCATGTGATCAGTGCATGATATAGACGTGATCAGTGCATGATCAGTCACGTGATCAGTGCATGATAGCCACGTGATCAGTGCATGATCAGTCACCTGATGGGTGTATGATCAGTCACGTGACCTGTACATGGTAGCTACATGATCATTGCATGATCAGCCACGTGAGTAGTGCATGATAGCCACGTGATCAGTGCATGATCAGTCACGTGATCAGTGCATGATCAGTCATGTGACCAGTACATGGTAGCTGCGTGATCATGCATGATCAGCCACGTGATCAGTGCATGATAGTGCAGTGCATGATCAGTGCATGATCAGTCACGTGATCAGTGCATGATCAGTCACGTGATCAGTGCAGTGATGATGATCAGTCACGTGATCAGTGCATGATCAGCCACGTGATCAGTGCATGATAGCCACGTGATCAGTGCATGATCAGCCACGTGATCAGTGCATGATCAGCCACGTGATCAGTGCATGATCAGCCACGTGATCAGTGCATGATCAGTCACGTGATCAGTGCATGATCAGCCACGTGATCAGTGCATGATCAGTCACGTGATCAGTGCATGATCAATTACGTGATCAGTGCATGATCAGTCACGTGATCAGTGCATGGTAGCTACGTGATCAGTGCATGATCAGCCACTGATCAGTGCATGATAGCCACGTGATCAGTGCATGATCAGTCACGTGATCAGTGCATGATCATCCACGTGATCAGTGCATGATCAGTCACGTGATCAGTGCATGATATAGACGTGATCAGTGCATGATCAGTCACGTGATCAGTGCATGATCAGCCACGTGATCAGTGCATGATAGTCACGTGATCAGTGCATGATAGCCAGTGATCAGTGCATGATCAGTCACGTGATCAGTGCATGATCAGCCACGTGATCAGTGCATGATAGCCACGTGATCAGTGCATGATCAGTCACGTGATCAGTGCATGATCAGTCACGTGATCAGTGCATGATCAGCCACGTGATCAGTGCATGATCAGCCACGTGATCAGTGCATGATCAGTCACGTGATCAGTGCATGATCAGTCACGTGATCAGTGCATGATCAGTCACGTGATCAGTGCATGATCAGCCACGTGATCAGTGCATGATAGCCACGTGATCAGTGCATGATCAGTCACGTGATCAGTGCATGATCAGTCACGTGATCAGTGCATGATCAGCCACGTGATCAGTGCATGATCAGCCACGTGATCAGTGCATGATCAGCCACGTGATCAGTGCATGATCAGCCACGTGATCAGTGCATGATCAGTCACGTGATCAGTACATGATCAGTCACGTGAACAGTGCATGATCATTTACGTGATCTGTGCATGATCAGTCACGTGACCTGTATATGGTAGCTTCGTGATCATTCCATGACGAGCCACGTGAGCAGTGCATGATAGCCACGTGATGTGTGCATGATGAGTTACGTGAGCAGAGTATGATCAGCCACGTGATCAGTGCATGAGTGCCACGAGATCAGTGCATGATATGTCACGTGACAGGTGTGTGATCAGCCACGTTAACAGTGCATGTTCAGCCACGTGATCAGTGCATGATCAGTCACGTGAGCAGTGTATGATCAGCCACGTGATCAGTGCATGGTCAGACACGTGAACAGTGTATGATCAGCCACGTGATCAGTGCATGATATCCAAGTGATCAGTGCATGATCAATCACGTGATCAGTGTATGATCAGCCACGTGAACAGTGCATGCTCAGTCACGTGATCTGGGCCTGCTGAGCTGCGTGATTACTGTCTGCTCATCTGCTTGACAATTGCCAGCTGAGCTGCACGATTCCTGCCTGTCATCTGCTTGACAATTGCCAGCTGTGCTGCGTAATTCCTGCCTGCTCAGCTGCTTGATTATTGCCAGCTGAGCAGCATGATTCCTCACAGCTGAGTTCCATGATTATTGCCTGCTGACTGTTTGATTCGTGCCTACTCAGCTCTTTGTTTATTGCCTCCAGAGGCACATGATCAGTGTATGATAGCAAACATGATCAGCGCATGATCAGTCACATGATCAGCGCCATTAAGTCACGTGATCACTACATGATAGTCATGTGATCAGTCCATGCTCAGTCACGGTATCAGTGCATGATCAGCCACGTGATCAGTGCATGATCTGTCACATGATTAGTGTATGATCATCCACGTGATCAGTGCATGGGCAGTCATGTGATCAGTGCATGATATAGACGTGATCAGTGCATGATCAGTCTCGTGATCAGTGCATGATAGCCACGTGATCAGTGCATGATCAGTCACCTGATGGGTGTATGATCATTCACGTGACCTGTACATGGTAGCTACATGATCATTGCATGATCAGCCACGTGAGTAGTGCATGATAGCCACGTGATCACTGCATGATCAGTCACGTGATCAGTGCATGATCAGTCATGTGACCAGTACATGGTAGCTGCGTGATCATGCATGATCAGCCACGTGAGCAGTGCATGATAGCCACGTGATCAGTGCATGATCAGACACGTGATCAGTGCATGATCAGTCACGTGATCAGTGCATGATCAGCCACGTGATCAGTGCATGATCAGGCACGTGATCAGTGCATGATCAGCCACGTGATCAGTGCATGATAGCCACGTGATCAGTGCATGATCAGCCACGTGATCAGTGCATGATCAGTCACGTGATCAGTGCATGATCAGCCACGTGATCAGTGCATGATCAGCCACGTGATCAGTGCATGATCAGCCACGTGATCAGTGCATGATAGCCACGTGATCAGTGCATGATCAGTCACGTGATCAGTACATGATCAGTCACGTGAACAGTGCATGATCATTTACGTGATCAGTGCATGATCAGTCACGTGACCAGTATATGGTAGCTACGTGATCATTCCATGACGAGCCACGTGAGCAGTGCATGATAGCCACGTGATGTGTGCATGATGAGTTACGTGATCAGACATGATCAGCCACGTGATCAGTGCATGATATGTCACGTGACAGGTGTGTGATCAGCCACGTGAACAGTGCATGTTCAGCCACGTGATCAGTGCATGATAGCCACGTGATCAGTGCATGATCAGTTACGTGAGCAGTGTATGATCAGCCACGTGATCAGTGCATGATCAGACACGTGAACAGTGTATGATCAGCCACGTGATCAGTGCATGATATCCAAGTGATCAGTGCATGATCAATCACGTGATCAGTGTATGATCAGCCACGTGAACAGTGCATGCTCAGTCACGTGATCAGGGCCTGCTGAGCTGCGTGATTACTGTCTGCTCATCTGCTTGACAATTGCCAGCTGAGCTGCACGATTCCTGCCTGTCATCTGCTTGACAATTGCCAGCTGTGCTGCGTAATTCCTGCCTGCTCAGCTGCTTGATTATTGCCAGCTGAGCAGCATGATTCCTCACACCTGAGTTCCATGATTATTGCCTGCTGACTGTTTGATTCGTGCCTACTCAGCTCTTTGTTTATTGCCTCCAGAGGCACATGATCAGTGTATGATAGCAAACATGATCAGCGCATGATCAGTCACATGATCAGCGCCATTAAGTCACGTGATCACTACATGATAGTCATGTGATCAGTCCATGCTCAGTCACGGTATCAGTGCATGATCAGCCACGTGATCAGTGCATGATCTGTCACATGATTAGTGTATGATCATCCACGTGATCAGTGCATGGGCAGTCATGTGATCAGTGCATGATATAGACGTGATCAGTGCATGATCAGTCTCGTGATCAGTGCATGATAGCCACGTGATCAGTGCATGATCAGTCACCTGATGGGTGTATGATCATTCACGTGACCTGTACATGGTAGCTACATGATCATTGCATGATCAGCCACGTGAGTAGTGCATGATAGCCACGTGATCACTGCATGATCAGTCACGTGATCAGTGCATGATCAGTCATGTGACCAGTACATGGTAGCTGCGTGATCATGCATGATCAGCCACGTGAGCAGTGCATGATAGCCACGTGATCAGTGCATGATCAGACACGTGATCAGTGCATGATCAGTCACGTGATCAGTGCATGATCAGCCACGTGATCAGTGCATGATCAGGCACGTGATCAGTGCATGTCAGCCACGTGATCAGTGCATGATAGCCACGTGATCAGTGCATGATCAGTCACGTGATCAGTGCATGATCAGTCACGTGATCAGTGCATGATCAGCCACGTGATCAGTGCATGATCAGCCACGTGATCAGTGCATGATCAGCCACGTGATCAGTGCATGATAGCCACGTGATCAGTGCATGATCAGTCACGTGATCAGTGCATGATCAGTCACGTGATCAGTGCATGATCAGCCACGTGATCAGTGCATGATCAGCCACGTGATCAGTGCATGATCAGTCACGTGATCAGTGCATGATCAGTCACGTGATCAGTGCATGATAGCCACGTGATCAGTGCATGATCAGCCACGTGATCAGTGCATGATCAGCCACGTGATCAGTGCATGATCAGCCACGTGATCAGTGCATGATCAGCCACGTGATCAGTGCATGATCAGTTACGTGATCAGTGCATGATCAGTCACGTGATCAGTGCATGGTAGCTACGTGATCATTGCATGATCAGCCACGTGATCAGTGCATGATAGCCACGTGATCAGTGCATGATCAGCCACGTGATCAGTGCATGATCAGTCACGTGATCAGTGCATGATCAGTCACGTGATCAGTGCATGATCAGCCACGTGATCAGTGCATGTCAGTCATGTATCAGTGCATGATAGCCCGTGATCAGTGCATGATCAGTCCCGTGATCAGTGCATGATCAGCCACGTGATCAGTGCATGATAGCCACGTGATCAGTGCATGATCAGTCACGTGATCAGTGCATGATCAGTCACGTGATCAGTGTATGATCAGCCACGTGATCAGTGCATGATCAGTCACGTGATCAGGGCATGAGCTGCGTGATTACTGTCTGCTCATCTGCTTGACAATTGCCAGCTGAGCTGCACGATTCCTGCCTGTCATCTGCTTGACAATTGCCACCTGTGCTGCGTAATTCCTGCCTGCTCATCTACTTGATTATTGCCAGCTGAGCAGCATGATTTCTCAGAGGTGAGTTCCATGATTATAGCCTGCTGACTGTTTCGTGCCTACTCAGCTCTATGTTCATTGCCTCCAGAGGCACATGATCAGTGTGTGAGACAAACATGATCAGTGCATGATCAGTCACATGATCAGTGCATGATAAGCCACGTGATCAGTGCATGATCAGTCACGTGATCAGTGCATGATCAGTCACGTGATCAGTGCATGATAGCTGCGTGATCAGTGCATGATCAGCCACGTGAACAGTGCATGATCAGCCACGTGATCAGTGCATGATAGCCACGTGATCAGTGCATGATCAGTTACGTGAGCAGTGTATGATCAGCCACGTGATCAGTGCATGGTCAGACACGTGAACAGTGTATGATCAGCCACGTGATCAGTGCATGATATCCAAGTGATCAGTGCATGATCAATCACGTGATCAGTGTATGATCAGCCACGTGAACAGTGCATGCTCAGTCACGTGATCAGGGCCTGCTGAGCTGCGTGATTACTGTCTGCTCATCTGCTTGACAATTGCCAGCTGAGCTGCATGATTCCTGCCTGTCATCTGCTTGACAATTGCCAGCTGTGCTGCGTAATTCCTGCCTGCTCAGCTGCTTGATTATTGCCAGCTGAGCAGCATGATTCCTCACACCTGAGTTCCATGATTATTGCCTGCTGACTGTTTGATTCGTGCCTACTCAGCTCTTTGTTTATTGCCTCCAGAGGCACATGATCAGTGTATGATAGCAAACATGATCAGCGCATGATCAGTCACATGATCAGCGCCATTAAGTCACGTGATCACTACATGATAGTCATGTGATCAGTCCATGCTCAGTCACGGTATCAGTGCATGATCAGCCACGTGATCAGTGCATGATCTGTCACATGATTAGTGTATGATCATCCACGTGATCAGTGCATGACAGTCATGTGATCAGTGCATGATATAGACGTGATCAGTGCATGATCAGTCACGTGATCAGTGCATGATAGCCACGTGATCAGTGCATGATCAGTCACCTGATGGGTGTATGATCATTCACGTGACCTGTACATGGTAGCTACATGATCATTGCATGATCAGCCACGTGAGTAGTGCATGATAGCCACGTGATCAGTGCATGATCAGTCACGTGATCAGTGCATGATCAGTCATGTGACCAGTACATGGTAGCTGCGTGATCATGCATGATCAGCCACGTGAGCAGTGCATGATAGCCACGTGATCAGTGCATGATCAGACACGTGATCAGTGCATGATCAGTCACGTGATCAGTGCATGATCAGCCACGTGATCAGTGCATGATCAGGCACGTGATCAGTGCATGATCAGCCACGTGATCAGTGCATGATAGCCACGTGATCAGTGCATGATCAGCCACGTGATCAGTGCATGATCAGTCACGTGATCAGTGCATGATCAGCCACGTGATCAGTGCATGATCAGCCACGTGATCAGTGCATGATCAGCCACGTGATCAGTGCATGATAGCCACGTGATCAGTGCATGATCAGTCACGTGATCAGTGCATGATCAGTCACGTGATCAGTGCATGATCAGCCACGTGATCAGTGCATGATCAGCCACGTGATCAGTGCATGATCAATCACGTGATCAGTGCATGATCAGTCACGTGATCAGTGCATGATAGCTACGTGATCAGTGCATGATCAGCCACGTGATCAGTGCATGATAGCCACGTGATCAGTGCATGATCAGCCACGTGATCAGTGCATGATCAGCCACGTGATCAGTGCATGATCAGTTACGTGATCAGTGCATGATCAGTCACGTGACCAGTACATGGTAGCTACGTGATCATTGCATGATCAGCCACGTGATCAGTGCATGATAGCCACGTGATCAGTGCATGATCAGCCACGTGATCAGTGCATGATCAGTCACGTGATCAGTGCATGATCAGTCACGTGATCAGTGCATGATCAGCCACGTGATCAGTGCATGTCAGCCACGTGATCAGTGCATGATAGCCACGTGATCAGTGCATGATCAGTCCCGTGATCAGTGCATGATCAGCCACGTGATCAGTGCATGATCAGCCACGTGATCAGTGCATGATCAGTCACGTGATCAGTGCATGATCAGTCACGTGATCAGTGTATGATCAGCCACGTGAACAGTGCATGCTCAGTCACGTGATCAGGGCCTGCTGAGCTGCGTGATTACTGTCTGCTCATCTGCTTGACAATTGCCAGCTGAGCTGCACGATTCCTGCCTGTCATCTGCTTGACAATTGCCAGCTGTGCTGCGTAATTCCTGCCTGCTCAGCTGCTTGATTATTGCCAGCTGAGCAGCATGATTTCTCACAGCTGAGTTCCATGATTATTGCCTGCTGACTGTTTCGTGCCTACTCAGCTCTTTGTTCATTGCCTCCAGAGGCACATGATCAGTGTATGATAGCAAACATGATCAGTGCATGATCAGTCACATGATCAGTGCATGATAAGCCACGTGATCAGTGCATGATCAGTCACGTGATCAGTGCATGATCAGTCACGTGATCAGTGCATGATAGCTGCGTGATCAGTGCATGATCAGCCACGTGATCAGTGCATGATCAGCCACGTGATCAGTGCATGATAGCCACGTGATCAGTGCATGATCAGTTACGTGATCAGTGCATGATCAGCCACGTGATCAGTGCATGATCAGACACGTGATCAGTGTATGATCAGCCACGTGATCAGTGCATGATATCCACGTGATCAGTGCATGATCAGTCACGTGATCAGTGCATGATCAGCCACGTGATCAGTGCATGCTCAGTCACGTGATCAGTGCATGCTGAGCTGCGTGATTACTGTCTGCTCATCTGCTTGACAATTGCCAGCTGTGCTGCATAATTCCTGCCTGCTCAGCTGCTTGATTATTGCCAGCTGAGCAGCATGATTCCTCACACCTGAGTTCCATGATTATTGCCTGCTGACTGTTTGATTCGTGCCTACTCAGCTCTTTGTTTATTGCCTCCAGAGGCACATGATCAGTGTATGATAGCAAACATGATCAGTGCATGATCAGTCACATGATCAGTGCCATTAAGTCACGTGATCACTACATGATAGTCATGTGATCAGTCCATGATCAGTCACGGTATCAGTGCATGATCAGCCACGTGATCAGTGCATGATCAGCCACGTGATCAGTGCATGATCAGTCACGTGATCAGTGCATGATCAGTCACGTGATCAGTGCATGATAGCTACGTGATCAGTGCATGATCAGCCACGTGATCAGTGCATGATAGCCACGTGATCAGTGCATGATCAGTCACGTGATCAGTGCATGATCAGTCACGTGACCAGTACATGGTAGCTACGTGATCATGCATGATCAGCCACGTGATCAGTGCATGATAGCCACGTGATCAGTGCATGATCAGTCACGTGATCAGTGCATGATCAGTCACGTGATCAGTGCATGATCAGCCACGTGATCAGTGCATGATCAGCCACGTGATCAGTGCATGATCAGTCACGTGATCAGTGCATGATAGCTACGTGATCAGTGCATGATCAGCCACGTGATCAGTGCATGATAGCCACGTGATCAGTGCATGATCAGCCACGTGATCAGTGCATGATCAGTCACGTGATCAGTGCATGATCAGTCACGTGATCAGTGCATGATCAGCCACGTGATCAGTGCATGTCAGTCATGTATCAGTGCATGATAGCACGTGATCAGTGCATGATCAGTCCCGTGATCAGTGCATGATCAGCCACGTGATCAGTGCATGATAGCCACGTGATCAGTGCATGATCAGTCACGTGATCAGTGCATGATCAGTCACGTGATCAGTGTGATCAGCCACGTGAACAGTGCATGCTCAGTCACGTGATCAGGGCCTGCTGAGCTGCGTGATTACTGTCTGCTCATCTGCTTGACAATTGCCAGCTGAGCTGCACGATTCCTGCCTGTCATCTGCTTGACAATTGCCACCTGTGCTGCGTAATTCCTGCCTGCTCATCTACTTGATTATTGCCAGCTGAGCAGCATGATTTCTCAGAGCTGAGTTCCATGATTATAGCCTGCTGACTGTTTCGTGCCTACTCAGCTCTATGTTCATTGCCTCCAGAGGCACATGATCAGTGTGTGATACCAAACATGATCAGTGCATGATCAGTCACATGATCAGTGCATGATAAGCCACGTGATCAGTGCATGATCAGTTACGTGATCAGTGCATGATCAGTCACGTGATCAGTGCATGATAGCTGCGTGATCAGTGCATGATCAGCCACGTGATCAGTGCATGATAGCCACGTGATCAGTGCATGATCAGTCACGTGATCAGTGCATGATCAGCCACGTGATCAGTGCATGATCAGCCACGTGATCAGTGCATGATCAGTCACGTGATCAGTGCATGATCAGCCACGTGATCAGTGCATGATCAGCCACGTGATCAGTGCATGATAGCCACGTGATCAGTGCATGATAGCCACGTGATCAGTGCATGATCAGTCACGTGATCAGTACATGATCAGTCACGTGATCAGTGCATGATCAGTTACGTGATCAGTGCATGATCAGTCACGTGACCAGTATATGGTAGCTACGTGATCATTCCATGACGAGCCACGTGAGCAGTGCATGATAGCCACGTGATGTGTGCATGATCAGTTACGTGAGCAGTGTATGATCAGCCACGTGATCAGTGCATGATATGTCACGTGACAGGTGTGTGATCAGCCACGTGAACAGTGCATGTTCAGCCACGTGATCAGTGCATGATAGCCACGTGATCAGTGCATGATCAGTTACGTGAGCAGTGTATGATCAGCCACGTGATCAGTGCATGATCAGACACGTGAACAGTGTATGATCAGCCACGTGATCAGTGCATGATATCCAAGTGATCAGTGCATGATCAATCACGTGATCAGTGTATGATCAGCCACGTGAACAGTGCATGCTCAGTCACGTGATCAGGGCCTGCTGAGCTGCGTGATTACTGTCTGCTCATCTGCTTGACAATTGCCAGCTGAGCTGCATGATTCCTGCCTGTCATCTGCTTGACAATTGCCAGCTGTGCTGCGTAATTCCTGCCTGCTCAGCTGCTTGATTATTGCCAGCTGAGCAGCATGATTCCTCACACCTGAGTTCCATGATTATTGCCTGCTGACTGTTTGATTCGTGCCTACTCAGCTCTTTGTTTATTGCCTCCAGAGGCACATGATCAGTGTATGATAGCAAACATGATCAGCGCATGATCAGTCACATGATCAGCGCCATTAAGTCACGTGATCACTACATGATAGTCATGTGATCAGTCCATGCTCAGTCACGGTATCAGTGCATGATCAGCCACGTGATCAGTGCATGATCTGTCACATGATTAGTGTATGATCATCCACGTGATCAGTGCATGGGCAGTCATGTGATCAGTGCATGATATAGACGTGATCAGTGCATGATCAGTCTCGTGATCAGTGCATGATAGCCACGTGATCAGTGCATGATCAGTCACCTGATGGGTGTATGATCATTCACGTGACCTGTACATGGTAGCTACATGATCATTGCATGATCAGCCACGTGAGTAGTGCATGATAGCCACGTGATCAGTGCATGATCAGTCACGTGATCAGTGCATGATCAGTCATGTGACCAGTACATGGTAGCTGCGTGATCATGCATGATCAGCCACGTGAGCAGTGCATGATAGCCACGTGATCAGTGCATGATCAGTCACGTGATCAGTGCATGATCAGTCACGTGATCAGTGCATGATCAGCCACGTGATCAGTGCATGATCAGCCACGTGATCAGTGTATGATCAGCCACGTGATCAGTGCATGATAGCCACGTGATCAGTGCATGATCAGTCACGTGATCAGTGTATGATCAGCCACGTGATCAGTGCATGATCAGTCACGTGATCAGGGCCTGCTGAGCTGCGTGATTACTGTCTGCTCATCTGCTTGACAATTGCCAGCTGAGCTGCACGATTACTGCCTGTCATCTCCTTGACAATTGCCACCTGTGCTGCGTAATTCCTGCCTGCTCATCTACTTGATTATTGCCAGCTGAGCAGCATGATTTCTCAGAGGTGAGTTCCATGATTATAGCCTGCTGACTGTTTCCTGCCTACTCAGCTCTATGTTCATTGCCTCCAGAGGCACATGATCAGTGTGTGAGACCAAACATGATCAGTGCATGATCAGTCACATGATCAGTGCATGATAAGCCACGTGATCAGTGCATGATCAGTTACGTGATCAGTGCATGATCAGTCACGTGATCAGTGCATGGTAGCTGCGTGATCAGTGCATGATCAGCCACGTGATCAGTGCATGATAGCCACGTGATCAGTGCATGATCAGTCACGTGATCAGTGCATGATAGCCACGTGATCAGTGCATGATCAGCCACGTGATCAGTGCATGATCAGTCACGTGATCAGTGCATGATAGCTACGTGATCAGTGCATGATCAGCCACGTGATCAGTGCATGATAGCCACGTGATCAGTGCATGATAGCCACGTGATCAGTGCATGATCAGTCACGTGATCAGTGCATGATCAGTCACGTGAACAGTGCATGATCATTTACGTGATCAGTGCATGATCAGTCACGTGACCAGTATATGGTAGCTACGTGATCATTCCATGACGAGCCACGTGAGCAGTGCATGATAGCCACGTGATGTGTGCATGATGAGTTACGTGATCAGTATGATCAGCCACGTGATCAGTGCATGATATGTCACGTGACAGTGTGTGATCAGCCACGTGAACAGTGCATGTTCAGCCACGTGATCAGTGCATGATAGCCACGTGATCAGTGCATGATCAGTTACGTGAGCAGTGTATGATCAGCCACGTGATCAGTGCATGATCAGACACGTGAACAGTGTATGATCAGCCACGTGATCAGTGCATGATATCCAAGTGATCAGTGCATGATCAATCACGTGATCAGTGTATGATCAGCCACGTGAACAGTGCATGCTCAGTCACGTGATCAGGGCCTGCTGAGCTGCGTGATTACTGTCTGCTCATCTGCTTGACAATTGCCAGCTGAGCTGCACGATTCCTGCCTGTCATCTGCTTGACAATTGCCAGCTGTGCTGCGTAATTCCTGCCTGCTCAGCTGCTTGATTATTGCCAGCTGAGCAGCATGATTCCTCACACCTGAGTTCCATGATTATTGCCTGCTGACTGTTTGATTCGTGCCTACTCAGCTCTTTGTTTATTGCCTCCAGAGGCACATGATCAGTGTATGATAGCAAACATGATCAGCGCATGATCAGTCACATGATCAGCGCCATTAAGTCACGTGATCACTACATGATAGTCATGTGATCAGTCCATGCTCAGTCACGGTATCAGTGCATGATCAGCCACGTGATCAGTGCATGATCTGTCACATGATTAGTGTATGATCATCCACGTGATCAGTGCATGGGCAGTCATGTGATCAGTGCATGATATAGACGTGATCAGTGCATGATCAGTCTCGTGATCAGTGCATGATAGCCACGTGATCAGTGCATGATCAGTCACCTGATGGGTGTATGATCAGTCACGTGACCTGTACATGGTAGCTACATGATCATTGCATGATCAGCCACGTGAGTAGTGCATGATAGCCACGTGATCAGTGCATGATCAGTCACGTGATCAGTGCATGATCAGTCATGTGACCAGTGCATGGTAGCTGCGTGATCATGCATGATCAGCCACGTGATCAGTGCATGATAGCCACGTGATCAGTGCATGATCAGTCACGTGATCAGTGCATGATCAGTCACGTGATCAGTGCATGATCAGCCACGTGATCAGTGCATGATCAGTCCCGTGATCAGTGCATGATCAGCCACGTGATCAGTGCATGATCAGTCACGTGATCAGTGCATGATAGCTACGTGATCAGTGCATGATCAGCCACGTGATCAGTGCATGATAGCCACGTGATCAGTGCATGATCAGTCACGTGATCAGTGCATGATCAGCCACGTGATCAGTGCATGATAGTCACGTGATCAGTGCATGATCAGCCACGTGATCAGTGCATGATCAGCCACGTGATCAGTGCATGATAGCCACGTGATCAGTGCATGATCAGTCACGTGATCAGTGCATGATCAGTCACGTGATCAGTGCATGATCAGTCACGTGATCAGTGCATGATCAATTACGTGATCAGTGCATGATCAGTCACGTGATCAGTGCATGATAGCTACGTGATCAGTGCATGATCAGCCACGTGATCAGTGCATGATAGCCACGTGATCAGTGCATGATCAGTCACATGATCAGTGCATGATCATCCACGTGATCAGTGCATGATCAGTCACGTGATCAGTGCATGATATAGACGTGATCAGTGCATGATCAGTCACGTGATCAGTGCATGATCAGCCACGTGATCAGTGCATGATCAGTCACGTGATCAGTGCATGATAGCCAGTGATCAGTGCATGATCAGTCACGTGATCAGTGCATGATCAGCCACGTGATCAGTGCATGATAGCCACGTGATCAGTGCATGATCAGTCACGTGATCAGTGCATGATCAGTCACGTGATCAGTGCATGATCAGCCACGTGATCAGTGCATGATCAGCCACGTGATCAGTGCATGATCAGTCACGTGATCAGTGCATGATCAGTCACGTGATCAGTGCATGATCAGCCACGTGATCAGTGCATGATCAGCCACGTGATCAGTGCATGATCAGTCACGTGATCAGTGCATGATCAGCCACGTGATCAGTGCATGATCAGCCACGTGATCAGTGCATGATCAGCCACGTGATCAGTGCATGATCAGCCACGTGATCAGTGCATGATCAGTCACGTGATCAGTACATGATCAGTCACGTGAACAGTGCATGATCATTTACGTGATCTGTGCATGATCAGTCACGTGACCAGTATATGGTAGCTACGTGATCATTCCATGACGAGCCACGTGAGCAGTGCATGATAGCCACGTGATGTGTGCATGATGAGTTACGTGAGCAGAGTATGATCAGCCACGTGATCAGTGCATGAGTGCCACGTGATCAGTGCATGATATGTCACGTGACAGGTGTGTGATCAGCCACGTGACAGTGCATGTTCAGCCACGTGATCAGTGCATGATCAGTTACGTGAGCAGTGTATGATCAGCCACGTGATCAGTGCATGGTCAGACACGTGAACAGTGTATGATCAGCCACGTGATCAGTGCATGATATCCAAGTGATCAGTGCATGATCAATCACGTGATCAGTGTATGATCAGCCACGTGAACAGTGCATGCTCAGTCACGTGATCTGGGCCTGCTGAGCTGCGTGATTACTGTCTGCTCATCTGCTTGACAATTGCCAGCTGAGCTGCACGATTCCTGCCTGTCATCTGCTTGACAATTGCCAGCTGTGCTGCGTAATTCCTGCCTGCTCAGCTGCTTGATTATTGCCAGCTGAGCAGCATGATTCCTCACAGCTGAGTTCCATGATTATTGCCTGCTGACTGTTTGATTCGTGCCTACTCAGCTCTTTGTTTATTGCCTCCAGAGGCACATGATCAGTGTATGATAGCAAACATGATCAGCGCATGATCAGTCACATGATCAGCGCCATTAAGTCACGTGATCACTACATGATAGTCATGTGATCAGTCCATGCTCAGTCACGGTATCAGTGCATGATCAGCCACGTGATCAGTGCATGATCTGTCACATGATTAGTGTATGATCATCCACGTGATCAGTGCATGGGCAGTCATGTGATCAGTGCATGATATAGACGTGATCAGTGCATGATCAGTCTCGTGATCAGTGCATGATAGCCACGTGATCAGTGCATGATCAGTCACCTGATGGGTGTATGATCATTCACGTGACCTGTACATGGTAGCTACATGATCATTGCATGATCAGCCACGTGAGTAGTGCATGATAGCCACGTGATCACTGCATGATCAGTCACGTGATCAGTGCATGATCAGTCATGTGACCAGTACATGGTAGCTGCGTGATCATGCATGATCAGCCACGTGAGCAGTGCATGATAGCCACGTGATCAGTGCATGATCAGTCACGTGATCAGTGCATGATCAGTCACGTGATCAGTGCATGATCAGCCACGTGATCAGTGCATGATCAGCCACGTGATCAGTGCATGATCAGCCACGTGATCAGTGCATGATAGCCACGTGATCAGTGCATGATCAGCCACGTGATCAGTGCATGATCAGTCACGTGATCAGTGCATGATCAGCACGTGATCAGTGCATGATCAGCCACGTGATCAGTGCATGATCAGCCACGTGATCAGTGCATGATAGCCACGTGATCAGTGCATGATCAGTCACGTGATCAGTGCATGATCAGTCACGTGAACAGTGCATGATCATTTACGTGATCAGTGCATGATCAGTCACGTGACCAGTATATGGTAGCTTCGTGATCATTCCATGACGAGCCACGTGAGCAGTGCATGATAGCCACGTGATGTGTGCATGATGAGTTACGTGATCAGACATGATCAGCCACGTGATCAGTGCATGATATGTCACGTGACAGGTGTGTGATCAGCCACGTGAACAGTGCATGTTCAGCCACGTGATCAGTGCATGATAGCCACGTGATCAGTGCATGATCAGTTACGTGAGCAGTGTATGATCAGCCACGTGATCAGTGCATGATCAGACACGTGAACAGTGTATGATCAGCCACGTGATCAGTGCATGATATCCAAGTGATCAGTGCATGATCAATCACGTGATCAGTGTATGATCAGCCACGTGAACAGTGCATGCTCAGTCACGTGATCAGGGCCTGCTGAGCTGCGTGATTACTGTCTGCTCATCTGCTTGACAATTGCCAGCTGAGCTGCACGATTCCTGCCTGTCATCTGCTTGACAATTGCCAGCTGTGCTGCGTAATTCCTGCCTGCTCAGCTGCTTGATTATTGCCAGCTGAGCAGCATGATTCCTCACAGCTGAGTTCCATGATTATTGCCTGCTGACTGTTTGATTCGTGCCTACTCAGCTCTTTGTTTATTGCCTCCAGAGGCACATGATCAGTGTATGATAGCAAACATGATCAGCGCATGATCAGTCACATGATCAGCGCCATTAAGTCACGTGATCACTACATGATAGTCATGTGATCAGTCCATGCTCAGTCACGGTATCAGTGCATGATCAGCCACGTGATCAGTGCATGATCAGTCACGTGATCAGTGTATGATCAGCCACGTGATCAGTGCATGATAGCCACGTGATCAGTGCATGATCAGTCACGTGATCAGTGCATGATCAGTCACGTGATCAGTGCATGATCAGCCACGTGATCAGTGCATGATCAGCCACGTGATCAGTGCATGATCAGTCACGTGATCAGTGCATGATCAGTCACGTGACCAGTACATGGTAGCTACGTGATCATTGCATGATCAGCCACGTGATCAGTGCATGATAGCCACGTGATCAGTGCATGATCAGCCACGTGATCAGTGCATGATCAGTCACGTGATCAGTGCATGATCAGTCACGTGATCAGTGCATGATCAGCCACGTGATCAGTGCATGATCAGTCATGTGTCAGTGCATGATAGCCCGTGATCAGTGCATGATCAGTCCCGTGATCAGTGCATGATCAGCCACGTGATCAGTGCATGATAGCCACGTGATCAGTGCATGATCAGTCACGTGATCAGTGCATGATCAGTCACGTGATCAGTGTGTGATCAGCCACGTGAACAGTGCATGCTCAGTCACGTGATCAGGGCCTGCTGAGCTGCGTGATTACTGTCTGCTCATCTGCTTGACAATTGCCAGCTGAGCTGCACGATTCCTGCCTGTCATCTGCTTGACAATTGCCACCTGTGCTGCGTAATTCCTGCCTGCTCATCTACTTGATTATTGCCAGCTGAGCAGCATGATTTCTCAGAGCTGAGTTCCATGATTATAGCCTGCTGACTGTTTCCTGCCTACTCAGCTCTATGTTCATTGCCTCCAGAGGCACATGATCAGTGTGTGATACCAAACATGATCAGCACATGATCAGTCACATGATCAGTGCATGATAAGCCACGTGATCAGTGCATGATCAATCACGTGATCAGTGCATGATCAGTCACGTGACCAGTACATGGTAGCTGCGTGATCAGTGCATGATCAGCCACGTGATCAGTGCATGATAGCCACGTGATCAGTGCATGATCAGTCACGTGATCAGTGCATGATAGCCACGTGATCAGTGCATGATCAGCCACGTGATCAGTGCATGATCAGTCACGTGATCAGTGCATGATAGCTACGTGATCAGTGCATGATCAGCCACGTGATCAGTGCATGATAGCCACGTGATCAGTGCATGATAGCCACGTGATCAGTGCATGATCAGTCACGTGATCAGTGCATGATCAGTCACGTGATCAGTGCATGATCATTTACGTGATCAGTGCATGATCAGTCACGTGACCAGTATATGGTAGCTACGTGATCATTCCATGACGAGCCACGTGAGCAGTGCATGATAGCCACGTGATGTGTGCATGATGAGTTACGTGATCAGTGTATGATCAGCCACGTGATCAGTGCATGATATGTCACGTGACAGGTGTGTGATCAGCCACGTGATCAGTGCATGATCAGCCACGTGATCAGTGCATGATAGCCACGTGATCAGTGCATGATCAGTTACGTGAGCAGTGTATGATCAGCCACGTGATCAGTGCATGATCAGACACGTGAACAGTGTATGATCAGCCACGTGATCAGTGCATGATATCCAAGTGATCAGTGCATGATCAATCACGTGATCAGTGTATGATCAGCCACGTGAACAGTGCATGCTCAGTCACGTGATCAGGGCCTGCTGAGCTGCGTGATTACTGTCTGCTCATCTGCTTGACAATTGCCAGCTGAGCTGCACGATTCCTGCCTGTCATCTGCTTGACAATTGCCAGCTGTGCTGCGTAATTCCTGCCTGCTCAGCTGCTTGATTATTGCCAGCTGAGCAGCATGATTCCTCACACCTGAGTTCCATGATTATTGCCTGCTGACTGTTTGATTCGTGCCTACTCAGCTCTTTGTTTATTGCCTCCAGAGGCACATGATCAGTGTATGATAGCAAACATGATCAGCGCATGATCAGTCACATGATCAGCGCCATTAAGTCACGTGATCACTACATGATAGTCATGTGATCAGTCCATGCTCAGTCACGGTATCAGTGCATGATCAGCCACGTGATCAGTGCATGATCTGTCACATGATTAGTGTATGATCATCCACGTGATCAGTGCATGGGCAGTCATGTGATCAGTGCATGATATAGACGTGATCAGTGCATGATCAGTCTCGTGATCAGTGCATGATAGCCACGTGATCAGTGCATGATCAGTCACCTGATGGGTGTATGATCATTCACGTGACCTGTACATGGTAGCTACATGATCATTGCATGATCAGCCACGTGAGTAGTGCATGATAGCCACGTGATCAGTGCATGATCAGTCACGTGATCAGTGCATGATCAGTCATGTGACCAGTACATGGTAGCTGCGTGATCATGCATGATCAGCCACGTGAGCAGTGCATGATAGCCACGTGATCAGTGCATGATCAGACACGAGATCAGTGCATGATCAGTCACGTGATCAGTGCATGATCAGCCACGTGATCAGTGCATGATCAGGCACGTGATCAGTGCATGATCAGCCACGTGATCAGTGCATGATAGCCACGTGATCAGTGCATGATCAGTCACGTGATCAGTGCATGATCAGTCACGTGATCAGTGCATGATCAGCCACGTGATCAGTGCATGATCAGCCACGTGATCAGTGCATGATCAATTACGTGATCAGTGCATGATCAGTCACGTGACCAGTACATGGTAGCTACGTGATCATTGCATGATCAGCCACGTGATCAGTGCATGATAGCCACGTGATCAGTGCATGATCAGCCACGTGATCAGTGCATGATCAGTCACGTGATCAGTGCATGATCAGTCACGTGATCAGTGCATGATCATCCACGTGATCAGTGCATGATCAGTCACGTGATCAGTGCATGATAGCCCGTGATCAGTGCATGATCAGTCACGTGATCAGTGCATGATCAGCCACGTGATCAGTGCATGATAGCCACGTGATCAGTGCATGATCAGCCACGTGATCAGTGCATGATCAGTCACGTGATCAGTGCATGATCATCCACGTGATCAGTGCATGATCAGTCACGTGATCAGTGCATGATCAGCCACGTGATCAGTGCATGATCAGTCACGTGATCAGTGCATGATCAGTCACGTGACCAGTACATGGTAGCTACGTGATCATTGCATGATCAGCCACGTGAGCAGTGCATGATAGCCACGTGATCAGTGCATGATCAGTCACGTGATCAGTGCATGATCAGCCACGTGATCAGTGCATGATAGCCACGTGATCAGTGCATGTTCAGCCACGTGATCAGTGCATGATAGCCACGTGATCAGTGCATGATCAGTTACGTGAGCAGTGTATGATCAGCCACGTGATCAGTGCATGGTCAGACACGTGAACAGTGTATGATCAGCCACGTGATCAGTGCATGATATCCAAGTGTTCAGTGCATGATCATCACGTGATCAGTGTATGATCAGCCACGTGAACAGTGCATGCTCAGTCACGTGATCAGGGCCTGCTGAGCTGCGTGATTACTGTCTGCTCATCTGCTTGACAATTGCCAGCTGAGCTGCACGATTTCTGCCTGTCATCTGCTTGACAATTGCCAGCTGTGCTGCGTAATTCCTGCCTGCTCAGCTGCTTGATTATTGCCAGCTGAGCAGCATGATTCCTCACACCTGAGTTCCATGATTATTGCCTGCTGACTGTTTGATTCGTGCCTACTCAGCTCTTTGTTTATTGCCTCCAGAGGCACATGATCAGTGTATGATAGCAAACATGATCAGTCACATGATCAGCGCCATTAAGTCACGTGATCACTACATGATAGTCATGTGATCAGTCCATGCTCAGTCACGGTATCAGTGCATGATCAGCCACGTGATCAGTGCATGATCAGCCACGTGATCAGTGCATGATCAGCCACGTGATCAGTGCATGATCAGTCACGTGATCAGTGCATGATCAGGCACGTGATCAGTGCATGATCAGCCACGTGATCAGTGCATGATAGCCACGTGATCAGTGCATGATCAGTCACCTGATGGGTGTATGATCAGTCACGTGATGTACATGGTAGCTACATGATCATTGCATGATCAGCCACGTGAGTAGTGCATGATAGCCACGTGATCAGTGCATGATCAGTCACGTGATCAGTGCATGATCAGTCATGTGATCAGTGCATGATCAGGCACGTGATCAGTGCATGATCAGCCACGTGATCAGTGCATGATAGCCACGTGATCAGTGCATGATCAGTCACGTGATCAGTGCATGATCAGCCACGTGATCAGTGCATGATCAGTCACGTGATCAGTGCATGTAGCCACGTGATCAGTGCATGATCAGCCACGTGATCAGTGCATGATAGCCACGTGATCAGTGCATGATCAGTCACGTGATCAGTGCATGATCAGTCACGTGATCAGTGCATGGTAGCTACGTGATCAGTGCATGATCAGCCACGTGATCAGTGCATGATAGCCACGTGATCAGTGCATGATCAGTCACGTGATCAGTGCATGATCATCCACGTGATCAGTGCATGATCAGTCACGTGATCAGTGCATGATATAGACGTGATCAGTGCATGATCAGTCACGTGATCAGTGCATGATCAGCCACGTGATCAGTGCATGATAGCCACGTGATCAGTGCATGATAGCCAGTGATCAGTGCATGATCAGTCACGTGATCAGTGCATGATCAGCCACGTGATCAGTGCATGATAGCCACGTGATCAGTGCATGATCAGTCACGTGATCAGTGCATGATCAGTCACGTGATCAGTGCATGATCAGCCACGTGATCAGTGCATGATCAGTCACGTGATCAGTGCATGATAGCCCGTGATCAGTGCATGATCAGTCCCGTGATCAGTGCATGATCAGCCACGTGATCAGTGCATGATCAGCCACGTGATCAGTGCATGATCAGTCACGTGATCAGTGCATGATCAGTCACGTGATCAGTGTATGATCAGCCACGTGAACAGTGCATGCTCAGTCACGTGATCAGGGCCTGCTGAGCTGCGTGATTACTGTCTGCTCATCTGCTTGACAATTGCCAGCTGAGCTGCACGATTCCTGCCTGTCATCTGCTTGACAATTGCCAGCTGTGCTGCGTAATTCCTGCCTGCTCAGCTGCTTGATTATTGCCAGCTGAGCAGCATGATTTCTCACAGCTGAGTTCCATGATTATTGCCTGCTGACTGATTCGTGCCTACTCAGCTCTTTGTTCATTGCCTCCAGAGGCACATGATCAGTGTATGATACCAAACATGATCAGCACATGATCAGTCACATGATCAGTGCATGATAAGCCACGTGATCAGTGCATGATCAGTCATGTGATCAGTGCATGATCAGTCACGTGATCAGTGCATGATAGCTGCGTGATCAGTGCATGATCAGCCACGTGATCAGTGCATGATCAGTCACGTGATCAGTGCATGATCAGTCACGTGATCAGTGCATGATCAGCCACGTGATCAGTGCATGATAGCCACGTGATCAGTGCATGATCAGCCACGTGATCAGTGCATGATCAGTCACGTGATCAGTGCATGATCAGTCACGTGATCGTGCATGATCAGCCACGTGATCAGTGCATGATCAGCCACGTGATCAGTGCATGATCAGTCACGTGATCAGTGCATGATCAGTCACGTGATCAGTGCATGATAGCTACGTGATCAGTGCATGATCAGCCACGTGATCAGTGCATGATAGCCACGTGATCAGTGCATGATAGCCACGTGATCAGTGCATGATCAGCCACGTGATCAGTGCATGATCAGTCACGTGATCATGTGTGATCAGCCACGTGATCAGTGCATGATGAGCCACGTGATCAGTGCATGATCAATCACGTGATCAGTGCATGATCAGTCACGTGACCAGTACATGGTTGCTACGTGATCGTTGCATGATCAGCCACGTGATCAGTGCATGATAGCCACGTGATCAGTGCATGATCAGTCACGTGATCAGTGCATGATCAGTCACGTGATCAGTGCATGATCATTTACGTGATCAGTGCATGATCAGTCACGTGACCAGTATATGGTAGCTACGTGATCATTCCATGACAGCCACGTGAGCAGTGCATGATAGCCACGTGATCAGTGCATGATCAGTTACGTGATCAGTGTATGATCAGCCACGTGATCAGTGCATGAGTGCCACGTGATCAGTGCATGATATGTCACGTGACAGTGTGTGATCAGCCACGTGATCAGTGCATGATCAGCCACGTGATCAGTGCATGATAGCCACGTGATCAGTGCATGATCAGTTACGTGATCAGTGCATGATCAGCCACGTGATCAGTGCATGATCAGTCACGTGATCAGTGCATGATCAGCCACGTGATCAGTGCATGATCAGTCACGTGATCAGTGCATGATAGCTACGTGATCAGTGCATGATCAGCCACGTGATCAGTGCATGATAGCCACGTGATCAGTGCATGATCTGTCACGTGATCAGTGTATGATCATCCACGTGATCAGTGCATGATCAGTCATGTGATCAGTGCATGATATAGACGTGATCAGTGCATGATCAGTCACGTGATCAGTGCATGATCAGCCACGTGATCAGTGCATGATAGCCACGTGATCAGTGCATGATAGCCAGTGATCAGTGCATGATCAGTCACGTGATCAGTGCATGATCAGTCACGTGATCAGTGCATGATAGCCACTGATCAGTGCATGATCAGTCACGTGATCAGTGCATGATCAGTCACGTGATCAGTGCATGATCAGCCACGTGATCAGTGCATGATCAGTCACGTGATCAGTGCATGATCAGTCACGTGATCAGTGCATGATCAGTCACGTGATCAGTGCATGATCAGTCACGTGATCAGTGCATGATCAGCCACGTGATCAGTGCATGATAGCCACGTGATCAGTGCATGATCAGTCACGTGATCAGTGCATGATCAGTCACGTGATCAGTGCATGATCAGCCACGTGATCAGTGCATGATCAGCCACGTGATCAGTGCATGATCAGCCACGTGATCAGTGCATGATCAGTCACGTGATCAGTGCATGATCAGTCACGTGATCAGTGCATGATCAGTCACGTGATCAGTGCATGATCAGTCACGTGACCAGTGCATGGTAGCTACGTGATCATTGCATGATCAGCCACGTGATCAGTGCATGATAGCCACGTGATCAGTGCATGATCAGTCACGTGATCAGTGCATGATCAGCCACGTGATCAGTGCATGATGCCACGTGATCAGTGCATGATAGTCACGTGATCAGTGCATGATCAGCCACGTGATCAGTGCATGATCAGCCACGTGATCAGTGCATGATAGCCACGTGATCAGTGCATGATCAGTCACGTGATCAGTGCATGATCAGCCACGTGATCAGTGCATGATCAGTCACGTGATCAGTGCATGATCAGCCACGTGATCAGTGCATGATAGCCACGTGATCAGTGCATGATCAGTCACGTGATCAGTGCATGATCAGCCACGTGATCAGTGCATGATCAGTCACGTGATCAGTGCATGATCAGTCACGTGATCAGTGCATGATCATCCACGTGATCAGTGCATGATCAGTCACGTGATCAGTGCATGATAGCCCGTGATCAGTGCATGATCAGTCCGTGATCAGTGCATGATCAGCCACGTGATCAGTGCATGATAGCCACGTGATCAGTGCATGATCAGCCACGTGATCAGTGCATGATAGCCACGTGATCAGTGCATGATCAGTCACGTGATCAGTGCATGATCAGTCACGTGATCAGTGCATGATAGCCACGTGATCAGTGCATGATCAGCCACGTGATCAGTGCATGATAGCCACGTGATCAGTGCATGATCAGTTACGTGAGCAGTGTATGATCAGCCACGTGATCAGTGCATGGTCAGACACGTGAACAGTGTATGATCAGCCACGTGATCAGTGCATGATATCCAAGTGATCAGTGCATGATCATCACGTGATCAGTGTATGATCAGCCACGTGAACAGTGCATGCTCAGTCACGTGATCAGGGCCTGCTGAGCTGCGTGATTACTGTCTGCTCATCTGCTTGACAATTGCCAGCTGAGCTGCACGATTCCTGCCTGTCATCTGCTTGACAATTGCCAGCTGTGCTGCGTAATTCCTGCCTGCTCAGCTGCTTGATTATTGCCAGCTGAGCAGCATGATTCCTCACAGCTGAGTTCCATGATTATTGCCTGCTGACTGTTTGATTCGTGCCTACTCAGCTCTTTGTTTATTGCCTCCAGAGGCACATGATCAGTGTATGATAGCAAACATGATCAGTCACATGATCAGCGCCATTAAGTCACGTGATCACTACATGATAGTCATGTGATCAGTCCATGCTCAGTCACGGTATCAGTGCATGATCAGCCACGTGATCAGTGCATGATCAGCCACGTGATCAGTGCATGATCAGCCACGTGATCAGTGCATGATCAGTCACGTGATCAGTGCATGATCAGGCACGTGATCAGTGCATGATCAGCCACGTGATCAGTGCATGATAGCCACGTGATCAGTGCATGATCAGTCACCTGATGGGTGTATGATCAGTCACGTGACCAGTACATGGTAGCTACATGATCATTGCATGATCAGCCACGTGAGTAGTGCATGATAGCCACGTGATCAGTGCATGATCAGTCACGTGATCAGTGCATGATCAGTCATGTGATCAGTGCATGATCAGGCACGTGATCAGTGCATGATCAGCCACGTGATCAGTGCATGATAGCCACGTGATCAGTGCATGATCAGTCACGTGATCAGTGCATGATCAGCCACGTGATCAGTGCATGATCAGTCACGTGATCAGTGCATGTAGCCACGTGATCAGTGCATGATCAGCCACGTGATCAGTGCATGATAGCCACGTGATCAGTGCATGATCAGTCACGTGATCAGTGCATGATCAGTCACGTGATCAGTGCATGATAGCTACGTGATCAGTGCATGATCAGCCACGTGATCAGTGCATGATAGCCACGTGATCAGTGCATGATCAGTCACGTGATCAGTGCATGATCATCCACGTGATCAGTGCATGATCAGTCACGTGATCAGTGCATGATATAGACGTGATCAGTGCATGATCAGTCACGTGATCAGTGCATGATCAGCCACGTGATCAGTGCATGATAGCCACGTGATCAGTGCATGATAGCCAGTGATCAGTGCATGATCAGTCACGTGATCAGTGCATGATCAGCCACGTGATCAGTGCATGATAGCCACGTGATCAGTGCATGATCAGTCACGTGATCAGTGCATGATCAGTCACGTGATCAGTGCATGATCAGCCACGTGATCAGTGCATGATAGTCACGTGATCAGTGCATGATAGCCCGTGATCAGTGCATGATCAGTCCCGTGATCAGTGCATGATCAGCCACGTGATCAGTGCATGATCAGCCACGTGATCAGTGCATGATCAGTCACGTGATCAGTGCATGATCAGTCACGTGATCAGTGTATGATCAGCCACGTGAACAGTGCATGCTCAGTCACGTGATCAGGGCCTGCTGAGCTGCGTGATTACTGTCTGCTCATCTGCTTGACAATTGCCAGCTGAGCTGCACGATTCCTGCCTGTCATCTGCTTGACAATTGCCAGCTGTGCTGCGTAATTCCTGCCTGCTCAGCTGCTTGATTATTGCCAGCTGAGCAGCATGATTCCTCACAGCTGAGTTCCATGATTATTGCCTGCTGACTGATTCGTGCCTACTCAGCTCTTTGTTCATTGCCTCCAGAGGCACATGATCAGTGTATGATAGCAAACATGATCAGCGCATGATCAGTCACATGATCAGTGCATGATAAGCCACGTGATCAGTGCATGATCAGTCATGTGATCAGTGCATGATCAGTCACGTGATCAGTGCATGGTAGCTGCGTGATCAGTGCATGATCAGCCACGTGATCAGTGCATGATCAGTCACGTGATCAGTGCATGATCAGTCACGTGATCAGTGCATGATCAGCCACGTGATCAGTGCATGATAGCCACGTGATCAGTGCATGATAGCCACGTGATCAGTGCATGATAGTCACGTGATCAGTGCATGATCAGTCACGTGATCGTGTGATCAGCCACGTGATCAGTGCATGATCAGCCACGTGATCAGTGCATGATCAGTCACGTGATCAGTGCATGATCAGTCACGTGATCAGTGCATGATAGCTACGTGATCAGTGCATGATCAGCCACGTGATCAGTGCATGATAGCCACGTGATCAGTGCATGATAGCCACGTGATCAGTGCATGATCAGCCACGTGATCAGTGCATGATCAGTCACGTGATCATGTGTGATCAGCCACGTGATCAGTGCATGATGAGCCACGTGATCAGTGCATGATCAATCACGTGATCAGTGCATGATCAGTCACGTGACCAGTACATGGTTGCTACGTGATCGTTGCATGATCAGCCACGTGATCAGTGCATGATAGCCACGTGATCAGTGCATGATCAGTCACGTGATCAGTGCATGATCAGTCACGTGATCAGTGCATGATCATTTACGTGATCAGTGCATGATCAGTCACGTGACCAGTATATGGTAGCTACGTGATCATTGCATGACAGCCACGTGATCAGTGCATGATAGCCACGTGATGTGTGCATGATCAGTTACGTGATCAGTGTATGATCAGCCACGTGATCAGTGCATGAGTGCCACGTGATCAGTGCATGATATGTCACGTGACAGTGTGTGATCAGCCACGTGATCAGTGCATGATCAGCCACGTGATCAGTGCATGATAGCCACGTGATCAGTGCATGATCAGTTACGTGATCAGTGCATGATCAGCCACGTGATCAGTGCATGATCAGTCACGTGATCAGTGCATGATCAGCCACGTGATCAGTGCATGATCAGTCACGTGATCAGTGCATGATAGCTACGTGATCAGTGCATGATCAGCCACGTGATCAGTGCATGATAGCCACGTGATCAGTGCATGATCAGTCACATGATCAGTGTATGATCATCCACGTGATCAGTGCATGATCAGTCATGTGATCAGTGCATGATATAGACGTGATCAGTGCATGATCAGTCACGTGATCAGTGCATGATCAGCCACGTGATCAGTGCATGATAGCCACGTGATCAGTGCATGATAGCCAGTGATCAGTGCATGATCAGTCACGTGATCAGTGCATGATCAGTCACGTGATCAGTGCATGATAGCCACGTGATCAGTGCATGATCAGTCACGTGATCAGTGCATGATCAGTCACGTGATCAGTGCATGATCAGCCACGTGATCAGTGCATGATCAGTCACGTGATCAGTGCATGATCAGTCACGTGATCAGTGCATGATCAGTCACGTGATCAGTGCATGATCAGTCACGTGATCAGTGCATGATCAGCCACGTGATCAGTGCATGATAGCCACGTGATCAGTGCATGATCAGTCACGTGATCAGTGCATGATCAGTCACGTGATCAGTGCATGATCAGCCACGTGATCAGTGCATGATCAGCCACGTGATCAGTGCATGATCAGCCACGTGATCAGTGCATGATCAGTCACGTGATCAGTGCATGATCAGTCACGTGATCAGTGCATGATCATTTACGTGATCAGTGCATGATCAGTCACGTGACCAGTATATGGTAGCTACGTGATCATTCCATGACAGCCACGTGAGCAGTGCATGATAGCCACGTGATGTGCATGATCAGTTACGTGAGCAGTGTATGATCAGCCACGTGATCAGTGCATGAGTGCCACGTGATCAGTGCATGATAGTCACGTGACAGTGTGTGATCAGCCACGTGATCAGTGCATGATCAGCCACGTGATCAGTGCATGATAGCCACGTGATCAGTGCATGATCAGTTACGTGAGCAGTGTATGATCAGCCACGTGATCAGTGCATGGTCAGACACGTGAACAGTGTATGATCAGCCACGTGATCAGTGCATGATATCCAAGTGATCAGTGCATGATCAGTCACGTGATCAGTGTATGATCAGCCACGTGAACAGTGCATGCTCAGTCACGTGATCAGGGCCTGCTGAGCTGCGTGATTACTGTCTGCTCATCTGCTTGACAATTGCCAGCTGAGCTGCACGATTCCTGCCTGTCATCTGCTTGACAATTGCCAGCTGTGCTGCGTAATTCCTGCCTGCTCAGCTGCTTGATTATTGCCAGCTGAGCAGCATGATTCTCACAGCTGAGTTCCATGATTATTGCCTGCTGACTGTTTCCTTCCTACTCAGCTCTTTGTTCATTGCCTCCAGAGGCACATGATCAGTGTATGATACCAAACATGATCAGCGCATGATCAGTCACATGATCAGTGCATGATAAGCCACGTGATCAGTGCATGATCAGTCACGTGATCAGTGCATGATCAGTCACGTGATCAGTGCATGATAGCCACGTGATCAGTGCATGATCAGCCACGTGATCAGTGCATGATAGCCACGTGATCAGTGCATGATCAGTCACGTGATCAGTGCATGATCAGTCACGTGATCAGTGCATGATCAGTCACGTGATCAGTGCATGATAGCCACGTGATCAGTGCATGATCAGTCACGTGATCGTGTGTGATCAGCCACGTGATCAGTGCATGATAGCCACGTGATCAGTGCATGATCAGTCACGTGATCAGTGCATGATCAGTCACGTGATCGTGTGATCAGCCACGTGATCAGTGCATGATGAGCCACGTGATCAGTGCATGATCAATTACGTGATCAGTGCATGATCAGTCACGTGACCAGTACATGGTTGCTACGTGATCAGTGCATGATCAGCCACGTGATCAGTGCATGATAGCCACGTGATCAGTGCATGATCAGTCACGTGATCAGTGCATGATCAGTCACGTGATCAGTGCATGATCATTTACGTGATCAGTGCATGATCAGTCACGTGACCAGTATATGGTAGCTACGTGATCATTGCATGACAGCCACGTGATCAGTGCATGATAGCCACGTGATCAGTGCATGATCAGTCACGTGATCAGTGTATGATCAGCCACGTGATCAGTGCATGATCAGTCACGTGATCAGTGCATGATCAGCCACGTGATCAGTGCATGATAGCCACGTGATCAGTGCATGATCAGTTACGTGATCAGTGCATGATCAGTCACGTGATCAGTGCATGATAGCCACGTGATCAGTGCATGATCAGTCACGTGATCAGTGTATGATCAGCCACGTGAACAGTGCATGCTCAGTCACGTGATCAGGGCCTGCTGAGCTGCGTGATTACTGTCTGCTCATCTGCTTGACAATTGCCAGCTGAGCTGCACGATTCCTGCCTGTCATCTGCTTGACAATTGCCAGCTGTGCTGCGTAATTCCTGCCTGCTCAGTGCTTGATTATTGCCAGCTGAGCAGCATGATTTCTCAGAGCTGAGTTCCATGATTATAGCCTGCTGACTGTTTCCTGCCTACTCAGCTCTTTGTTTATTGCCTCCAGAGGCACATGATCAGTGTATGATACCAAACATGATCAGCACATGATCAGTCACATGATCAGTGCATGATAAGCCACGTGATCAGTGCATGATCAGTCACGTGATCAGTGCATGATCAGTCACGTGATCAGTGCATGATAGCTGCGTGATCAGTGCATGATCAGCCACGTGATCAGTGCATGATATCCACGTGATCAGTGCATGATAGCCACGTGATCAGTGCATGATCAGTCACGTGATCAGTGCATGATCAGTCACGTGATCAGTGCATGATCAGCCACGTGATCAGTGCATGATCAGTCACGTGACCAGTATATGGTAGCTTCATGATCATTGCATGACAGCCACGTGATCAGTGCATGATAGCCACGTGATCAGTGCATGATCAGTCACGTGATCAGTGCATGATCAGCCACGTGATCAGTGCATGATGCCACGTGATCAGTGCATGATAGTCACGTGATCAGTGCATGATCAGCCACGTGATCAGTGCATGATCAGCCACGTGATCAGTGCATGATAGCCACGTGATCAGTGCATGATCAGTCACGTGATCAGTGTATGATCAGCCACGTGATCAGTGCATGCTCAGTCACGTGATCAGGGCCTGCTGAGCTGCGTGATTACTGTCTGCTCATCTGCTTGACAATTGCCAGCTGAGCTGCATGATCCTGCCTGTCATCTGCTTGACAATTGCCAGCTGTGCTGCGTAATTCCTGCCTGCTCAGCTGCTTGATTATTGCCAGCTGAGCAGCATGATTTCTCAGAGCTGAGTTCCATGATTATAGCCTGCTGACTGTTTCTTGCCTACTCAGCTCTATGTTCATTGCCTCCAGAGGCACATGATCAGTGTATGACACCAAACATGATCAGTGCATGATCAGTCACATGATCAGTGCATGATAAGCCACGTGATCAGTGCATGATCAGTCACGTGATCAGTGCATGATCAGTCACGTGATCAGTGCATGATAGCTGTGATCAGTGCATGATCAGCCACGTGATCAGTGCATGATAGCCACGTGATCAGTGCATGATCAGTCACGTGATCAGTGCATGATAGCCACGTGATCAGTGCATGATCAGCCACGTGATCAGTGCATGATCAGTCACGTGATCAGTGCATGATAGCTACGTGATCAGTGCATGATCAGCCACGTGATCAGTGCATGATAGCCACGTGATCAGTGCATGATAGCCACGTGATCAGTGCATGATCAGTCACGTGATCAGTGCATGATCAGTCACGTGATCAGTGCATGATCATTTACGTGATCAGTGCATGATCAGTCACGTGACCAGTATATGGTAGCTACGTGATCATTCCATGACAGCCACGTGAGCAGTGCATGATAGCCACGTGATCAGTGCATGATCAGTTACGTGATCAGTGTATGATCAGCCACGTGATCAGTGCATGAGTGCCACGTGATCAGTGCATGATATGTCACGTGACAGGTGTGTGATCAGCCACGTGATCAGTGCATGATCAGCCACGTGATCAGTGCATGATAGCCACGTGATCAGTGCATGATCAGTTACGTGAGCAGTGTATGATCAGCCACGTGATCAGTGCATGGTCAGACACGTGAACAGTGTATGATCAGCCACGTGATCAGTGCATGATATCCACGTGATCAGTGCATGATCATCACGTGATCAGTGTATGATCAGCCACGTGAACAGTGCATGCTCAGTCACGTGATCAGGGCCTGCTGAGCTGCGTGATTACTGTCTGCTCATCTGCTTGACAATTGCCAGCTGTGCTGCGTAATTCCTGCCTGCTCAGCTGCTTGATCATTGCCAGCTGAGCAGCATGATTCCTCACACCTGAGTTCCATGATTATTGCCTGCTGACTGTTTGATTCGTGCCTACTCAGCTCTTTGTTTATTGCCTCCAGAGGCACATGATCAGTGTATGATAGCAAACATGATCAGCGCATGATCAGTCACATGATCAGCGCCATTAAGTCACGTGATCACTACATGATAGTCATGTGATCAGTCCATGCTCAGTCACGGTATCAGTGCATGATCAGCCACGTGATCAGTGCATGATCAGCCACGTGATCAGTGCATGATAGCCACGTGATCAGTGCATGATCAGTCACGTGATCAGTGCATGATCAGGCAGGTGATCAGTGCATGATCAGCCACGTGATCAGTGCATGATAGCCACGTGATCAGTGCATGATCAGTCACCTGATGGGTGTATGATCAGTCACGTGACCTGTACATGGTAGCTACATGATCATTGCATGATCAGCCACGTGATCAGTGCATGATAGCCACGTGATCAGTGCATGATCAGTCACGTGATCAGTGCATGATCAGTCATGTGATCAGTGCATGATCAGGCACGTGATCAGTGCATGATCAGCCACGTGATCAGTGCATGATAGCCACGTGATCAGTGCATGATCAGTCACGTGATCAGTGCATGATCAGCCACGTGATCAGTGCATGATAGCCACGTGATCAGTGCATGATCAGTCACGTGATCAGTGCATGATCAGTCACGTGATCAGTGCATGATAGCTACGTGATCAGTGCATGATCAGTCACGTGATCAGTGCATGATCAGCCACGTGATCAGTGCATGATCAGCCACGTGATCAGTGCATGATCAATTACGTGATCAGTGCATGATCAGTCACGTGACCAGTACATGGTAGCTGCGTGATCATTGCATGATCAGCCACGTGATCAGTGCATGATAGCCACGTGATCAGTGCATGATCAGTCACGTGATCAGTGCATGATCAGTCACGTGATCAGTGCATGATCAGCCACGTGATCAGTGCATGATAGCCACGTGATCAGTGCATGATCAGTCACGTGATACGTGTGTGATCAGCCACGTGATCAGTGCATGATGAGCCACGTGATCAGTGCAGGATCAATTACGTGATCAGTGCATGATCAGTCACGTGACCAGTACATGGTTGCTACGTGATCGTTGCATGATCAGCCACGTGAGCAGTGCATGATAGCCACGTGATCAGTGCATGATCAGTCACGTGATCAGTACATGATCAGTCACGTGAACAGTGCATGATCATTTACGTGATCTGTGCATGATCAGTCACGTGACCAGTATATGGTAGCTACGTGATCATTCCATGACGAGCCACGTGAGCAGTGCATGATAGCCACGTGATGTGTGCATGATGAGTTACGTGAGCAGAGTATGATCAGCCACGTGATCAGTGCATGAGTGCCACGTGATCAGTGCATGATATGTCACGTGACAGGTGTGTGATCAGCCACGTGAACAGTGCATGTTCAGCCACGTGATCAGTGCATGATAGCCACGTGATCAGTGCATGATCAGTTACGTGAGCAGTGTATGATCAGCCACGTGATCAGTGCATGGTCAGACACGTGAACAGTGTATGATCAGCCACGTGATCAGTGCATGATATCCAAGTGATCAGTGCATGATCAATCACGTGATCAGTGTATGATCAGCCACGTGAACAGTGCATGCTCAGTCACGTGATCAGGGCCTGCTGAGCTGCGTGATTACTGTCTGCTCATCTGCTTGACAATTGCCAGCTGAGCTGCACGATTCCTGCCTGTCATCTGCTTGACAATTGCCAGCTGTGCTGCGTAATTCCTGCCTGCTCAGCTGCTTGATTATTGCCAGCTGAGCAGCATGATTCCTCACACCTGAGTTCCATGATTATTGCCTGCTGACTGTTTGATTCGTGCCTACTCAGCTCTTTGTTTATTGCCTCCAGAGGCACATGATCAGTGTATGATAGCAAACATGATCAGCGCATGATCAGTCACATGATCAGCGCCATTAAGTCACGTGATCACTACATGATAGTCATGTGATCAGTCCATGCTCAGTCACGGTATCAGTGCATGATCAGCCACGTGATCAGTGCATGATCAGTCACGTGATCAGTGCATGATCAGCCACGTGATCAGTGCATGATAGCATGTGATCAGTGCATGATCAGTCACGTGATCAGTGCATGATCAGGCACGTGATCAGTGCATGATCAGTCACGTGATCAGTGCATGATAGCCACGTGATCAGTGCATGATCAGTCACCTGATGGGTGTATGATCATTCACGTGACCTGTACATGGTAGCTACATGATCATTGCATGATCAGCCACGTGAGTAGTGCATGATAGCCACGTGATCACTGCATGATCAGTCACGTGATCAGTGCATGATCAGTCATGTGACCAGTACATGGTAGCTGCGTGATCATGCATGATCAGCCACGTGATCAGTGCATGATAGCCACGTGATCAGTGCATGATCAGACACGTGATCAGTGCATGATCAGTCACGTGATCAGTGCATGATCAGCCACGTGATCAGTGCATGATCAGGCACGTGATCAGTGCATGATCAGCCACGTGATCAGTGCATGATAGCCACGTGATCAGTGCATGATCAGTCACGTGATCAGTGCATGATCAGTCACGTGATCAGTGCATGATCAGCCACGTGATCAGTGCATGATAGCCACGTGATCAGTGCATGATCAGTCACGTGATCAGTGCATGATCAGCCACGTGATCAGTGCATGATCAGCCACGTGATCAGTGCATGATCAGCCACGTGATCAGTGCATGATAGCCACGTGATCAGTGCATGATCAGTCACGTGATCAGTGCATGATCAGCCACGTGATCAGTGCATGATCAGTCACGTGATCAGTGCATGATCAGCCACGTGATCAGTGCATGATAGCCACGTGATCAGTGCATGATCAGCCACGTGATCAGTGCATGATCAGTCACGTGATCAGTGCATGATCAGCCACGTGATCAGTGCATGATCAGTCACGTGATCAGTGCATGATCAGCCACGTGATCAGTGCATGATAGCCACGTGATCAGTGCATGATCAGTCACGTGATCAGTGCATGATAGCCACGTGATCAGTGCATGATAGCCACGTGATCAGTGCATGATCAGTCACGTGATCAGTGCATGATCAGCCACGTGATCAGTGCATGATCAGTCACGTGATCAGTGCATGATCAGCCACGTGATCAGTGCATGATAGCCACGTGATCAGTGCATGATATTACGTGATCAGTGCATGATCAGCCACGTGATCAGTGCATGATAGCCACGTGATCAGTGCATGATCAGTCACGTGATCAGTGTATGATCAGCCACGTGAACAGTGCATGCTCAGTCACGTGATCAGGGCCTGCTGAGCTGCGTGATTACTGTCTGCTCATCTGCTTGACAATTGCCAGCTGAGCTGCACGATTCCTGCCTGTCATCTGCTTGACAATTGCCACCTGTGCTGCGTAATTCCTGCCTGCTCAGTGCTTGATTATTGCCAGCTGAGCAGCATGATTTCTCACAGCTGAGTTCCATGATTATTGCCTGCTGACTGTTTCCTGCCTACTCAGCTCTTTGTTTATTGCCTCCAGAGGCACATGATCAGTGTATGATACCAAACATGATCAGTGCATGATCAGTCACATGATCAGTGCATGATAAGCCACGTGATCAGTGCATGATCAGTCACGTGATCAGTGCATGATCAGTCACGTGATCAGTGCATGATAGCTGCGTGATCAGTGCATGATCAGCCACGTGATCAGTGCATGATAGCCACGTGATCAGTGCATGATCAGTCACGTGATCAGTGCATGATAGCTACGTGATCAGTGCATGATCAGCCACGTGATCAGTGCATGATAGCCACGTGATCAGTGCATGATAGCCACGTGATCAGTGCATGATCAGTCACGTGATCAGTGCATGATCAGTCACGTGATCAGTGCATGATCATTTACGTGATCAGTGCATGATCAGTCACGTGACCAGTATATGGTAGCTTCGTGATCATTGCATGACAGCCACGTGAGCAGTGCATGATAGCCACGTGATCAGTGCATGATCAGTCACGTGATCAGTGTATGATCAGCCACGTGATCAGTGCATGAGTGCCACGTGATCAGTGCATGATATGTCACGTGACAGTGTGTGATCAGCCACGTGATCAGTGCATGATCAGCCACGTGATCAGTGCATGATAGCCACGTGATCAGTGCATGATCAGTTACGTGATCAGTGCATGATCAGCCACGTGATCAGTGCATGGTCAGACACGTGATCAGTGTATGATCAGCCACGTGATCAGTGCATGATATCCACGTGATCAGTGCATGATCAGTCACGTGATCAGTGTATGATCAGCCACGTGAACAGTGCATGCTCAGTCACGTGATCAGGGCCTGCTGAGCTGCGTGATTACTGTCTGCTCATCTGCTTGACAATTGCCAGCTGAGCTGCATGATCCTGCCTGTCATCTGCTTGACAATTGCCAGCTGTGCTGTGTAATTCCTGCCTGCTCAGCTGCTTGATTATTGCCAGCTGAGCAGCATGATTTCTCAGAGCTGAGTTCCATGATTATAGCCTGCTGACTGTTTGCTTCCTACTCAGCTCTATGTTCATTGCCTCCAGAGGCACATGATCAGTGTATGACACCAAACATGATCAGCACATGATCAGTCACATGATCAGTGCATGATAAGCCACGTGATCAGTGCATGATCAGTCACGTGATCAGTGCATGATCAGTCACGTGATCAGTGCATGATAGCTGCGTGATCAGTGCATGATCAGCCACGTGATCAGTGCATGATAGCCACGTGATCAGTGCATGATCAGTCACGTGATCAGTGCATGATCAGCCACGTGATCAGTGCATGATCAGCCACGTGATCAGTGCATGATCAGTTACGTGATCAGTGCATGATCAGCCACGTGATCAGTGCATGGTCAGACACGTGATCAGTGCATGATCAGCCACGTGATCAGTGCATGATATCCACGTGATCAGTGCATGATCAGTCACGTGATCAGTGTATGATCAGCCACGTGAACAGTGCATGCTCAGTCACGTGATCAGGGCCTGCTGAGCTGCGTGATTACTGTCTGCTCATCTGCTTGACAATTGCCAGCTGAGCTGCACGATTCCTGCCTGTCATCTGCTTGACAATTGCCAGCTGTGCTGCATAATTCCTGCCTGATCAGCTGCTTGATTATTGCCAGCTGAGCAGCATGATTTCTCAGAGCTGAGTTCCATGATTATAGCCTGCTGACTGTTTCGTGCCTACTCAGCTCTATTTTCATTGCCTCCAGAGGCACATGATCAGTGTATGACACCAAACATGATCAGCACATGATCAGTCACATGATCAGTGCATGATAAGCCACGTGATCAGTGCATGATCAGTCACGTGATCAGTGCATGATCAGTCACGTGATCAGTGCATGATAGCTGCGTGATCAGTGCATGATCAGCCACGTGATCAGTGCATGATAGCCACGTGATCAGTGCATGATCAGTCACGTGATCAGTGCATGATAGCCACGTGATCAGTGCATGATCAGCCACGTGATCAGTGCATGATCAGTCACGTGATCAGTGCATGATAGCTACGTGATCAGTGCATGATCAGCCACGTGATCAGTGCATGATAGCCACGTGATCAGTGCATGATAGCCACGTGATCAGTGCATGATCAGTCACGTGATCAGTACATGATCAGTCACATGAACAGTGCATGATCATTTACGTGATCTGTGCATGATCAGTCACATGACCAGTATATGGTAGCTTCGTGATCATTGCATGACGAACCACGTGAGCAGTGCATGATAGCCACGTGATGTGTGCATGATGAGTTACGTGAGCAGAGTATGATCAGCCACGTGATCAGTGCATGAGTGCCACGTGATCAGTGCATGATATGTCACGTGACAGGTGTGTGATCAGCCACGTGAACAGTGCATGTTCAGCCACGTGATCAGTGCATGATAGCCACGTGATCAGTGCATGATCAGTTACGTGAGCAGTGTATGATCAGCCACGTGATCAGTGCATGGTCAGACACGTGAACAGTGTATGATCAGCCACGTGATCAGTGCATGATATCCAAGTGATCAGTGCATGATCATCACGTGATCAGTGTATGATCAGCCACGTGAACAGTGCATGCTCAGTCACGTGATCAGGGCCTGCTGAGCTGCGTGATTACTGTCTGCTCATCTGCTTGACAATTGCCAGCTGAGCTGCACGATTCCTGCCTGTCATCTGCTTGACAATTGCCAGCTGTGCTGCGTAATTCCTGCCTGCTCAGCTGCTTGATTATTGCCAGCTGAGCAGCATGATTCCTCACAGCTGAGTTCCATGATTATTGCCTGCTGACTGTTTGATTCGTGCCTACTCAGCTCTTTGTTTATTGCCTCCAGAGGCACATGATCAGTGTATGATAGCAAACATGATCAGCGCATGATCAGTCACATGATCAGCGCCATTAAGTCACGTGATCACTACATGATAGTCATGTGATCAGTCCATGCTCAGTCACGGTATCAGTGCATGATCAGCCACGTGATCAGTGCATGATCAGCCACGTGATCAGTGCATGATCAGCCACGTGATCAGTGCATGATCAGTCACGTGATCAGTGCATGATCAGGCAGGTGATCAGTGCATGATCAGCCACGTGATCAGTGCATGATAGCCACGTGATCAGTGCATGATCAGTCACCTGATGGGTGTATGATCAGTCACGTGACCAGTACATGGTAGCTACATGATCATTGCATGATCAGCCACGTGAGTAGTGCATGATAGCCACGTGATCAGTGCATGATCAGTCACGTGATCAGTGCATGATCAGTCATGTGATCAGTGCATGATCAGGCACGTGATCAGTGCATGATCAGCCACGTGATCAGTGCATGATAGCCACGTGATCAGTGCATGATCAGTCACGTGATCAGTGCATGATCAGCCACGTGATCAGTGCATGATAGCCACGTGATCAGTGCATGATCAGTCACTGATCAGTGCATGATCAGTCACGTGATCAGTGCATGATAGCCACGTGATCAGTGCATGATCAGTCACGTGATCAGTGCATGATCAGCCACGTGATCAGTGCATGATCAGCCACGTGATCAGTGCATGATCAATTACGTGATCAGTGCATGATCAGTCACGTGATCAGTGCATGATAGCTACGTGATCAGTGCATGATCAGCCACGTGATCAGTGCATGATAGCCACGTGATCAGTGCATGATCAGTCACGTGATCAGTGCATGATCAGTCACGTGATCAGTGCATGATCAGTCACGTGATCAGTGCATGATCAGTCACGTGATCAGTGCATGATCAGTCACGTGATCAGTGCATGATAGCCACGTGATCAGTGCATGATCAGCCACGTGATCAGTGCATGATAGCCACGTGATCAGTGCATGATCAGTCACGTGATCAGTGCATGATCAGCCACGTGATCAGTGCATGATAGCCACGTGATCAGTGCATGATCAGTTACGTGAGCAGTGTATGATCAGCCACGTGATCAGTGCATGGTCAGACACGTGAACAGTGTATGATCAGCCACGTGATCAGTGCATGATATCCAAGTGATCAGTGCATGATCATCACGTGATCAGTGTATGATCAGCCACGTGAACAGTGCATGCTCAGTCACGTGATCAGGGCCTGCTGAGCTGCGTGATTACTGTCTGCTCATCTGCTTGACAATTGCCAGCTGAGCTGCATGATTCCTGCCTGTCATCTGCTTGACAATTGCCAGCTGTGCTGCGTAATTCCTGCCTGCTCAGCTGCTTGATTATTGCCAGCTGAGCAGCATGATTCCTCACAGCTGAGTTCCATGATTATTGCCTGCTGACTGATTTGTGCCTACTCAGCTCTTTGTTTATTGCCTCCAGAGGCACATGATCAGTGTATGATAGCAAACATGATCAGCGCATGATCAGTCACATGATCAGCGCCATTAAGTCACGTGATCACTACATGATAGTCATGTGATCAGTCCATGCTCAGTCACGGTATCAGTGCATGATCAGCCACGTGATCAGTGCATGATCAGCCACGTGATCAGTGCATGATAGCCATGTGATCAGTGCATGATCAGTCACGTGATCAGTGCATGATCAGTCACGTGATCAGTGCATGATCAGCCACGTGATCAGTGCATGATCAGTCACCTGATGGGTGTATGATCAGTCACGTGACCAGTACATGGTAGCTACATGATCATTGCATGATCAGCCACGTGAGTAGTGCATGATAGCCACGTGATCAGTGCATGATCAGTCACGTGATCAGTGCATGATCAGTCATGTGATCAGTGCATGATCAGGCACGTGATCAGTGCATGATCAGCCACGTGATCAGTGCATGATAGCCACGTGATCAGTGCATGATCAGCCACGTGATCAGTGCATGATAGCCACGTGATCAGTGCATGATCAGCCACGTGATCAGTGCATGATCAGTCACGTGATCAGTGCATGATCAGCCACGTGATCAGTGCATGATCAGTCACGTGATCAGTGCATGATCAGCCACGTGATCAGTGCATGATAGCCACGTGATCAGTGCATGATCAGTCACGTGATCAGTGCATGATCAGTCACGTGATCAGTGTATGATCAGCCACGTGAACAGTGCATGCTCAGTCACGTGATCAGGGCCTGCTGAGCTGCGTGATTACTGTCTGCTCATCTGCTTGACAATTGCCAGCTGAGCTGCACGATTCCTGCCTGTCATCTGCTTGACAATTGCCACCTGTGCTGCGTAATTCCTGCCTGCTCATCTACTTGATTATTGCCAGCTGAGCAGCATGATTTCTCAGAGGTGAGTTCCATGATTATAGCCTGCTGACTGATTCCTGCCTACTCAGCTCTATGTTCATTGCCTCCAGAGTCACATGATCAGTGTATGACACCAAACATGATCAGCACATGATCAGTCACATGATCAGTGCATGATAAGCCACGTGATCAGTGCATGATCAATTATGTGATCAGTGCATGATCAGTCATGTGACCAGTACATGGTAGCTGCGTGATCATTGCATGATCAGCCACGTGATCAGTGCATGATAGCCACGTGATCAGTGCATGATCAGTCACGTGATCAGTGCATGATCAGTCACGTGATCAGTGCATGATCAGTCACGTGATCAGTGCATGATCAGTCACGTGATCAGTGCATGATCAGTCACGTGATCAGTGCATGATCAGTCACGTGATCAGTGCATGATAGCCACGTGATCAGTGCATGATCAGTCACGTGATCGTGTGTGATCAGCCACGTGATCAGTGCATGATATCCACGTGATCAGTGCATGATAGCCACGTGATCAGTGCATGATCATTCGTGATCAGTGCATGATCAGTCACGTGATCAGTGTGTGATCAGCCACGTGATCAGTGCATGATCAGCCACGTGATCAGTGCATGATCAATTACGTGATCAGTGCATGATCAGTCACGTGATCAGTGCATGATAGCTACGTGATCAGTGCATGATCAGCCACGTGATCAGTGCATGATAGCCACGTGATCAGTGCATGATAGCCACGTGATCAGTGCATGAGAGCCACGTGATCAGTGCATGATCAGTCACGTGATACATGTGTGATCAGCCACGTGATCAGTGCATGATGAGCCACGTGATCAGTGCAGGATCAATTACGTGATCAGTGCATGATCAGTCACGTGACCAGTACATGGTTGCCACGTGATCATTGCATGATCAGCCACGTGAGCAGTGCATGATAGCCACGTGATCAGTGCATGATCAGTCACGTGATCAGTACATGATCAGTCACGTGAACAGTGCATGATCATTTACGTGATCTGTGCATGATCAGTCACGTGACCAGTATATGGTAGCTACGTGATCATTCCATGACGAGCCACGTGAGCAGTGCATGATAGCCACGTGATGTGTGCATGATCAGTTACGTGAGCAGAGTATGATCAGCCACGTGATCAGTGCATGAGTGCCACGTGATCAGTGCATGATGTCACGTGACAGGTGTGTGATCAGCCACGTGAACAGTGCATGTTCAGCCACGTGATCAGTGCATGATAGCCACGTGATCAGTGCATGATCAGTTACGTGAGCAGTGTATGATCAGCCACGTGATCAGTGCATGGTCAGACACGTGAACAGTGTATGATCAGCCACGTGATCAGTGCATGATATCCAAGTGATCAGTGCATGATCATCACGTGATCAGTGTATGATCAGCCACGTGAACAGTGCATGCTCAGTCACGTGATCAGGGCCTGCTGAGCTGCGTGATTACTGTCTGCTCATCTGCTTGACAATTGCCAGCTGAGCTGCACGATTCCTGCCTGTCATCTGCTTGACAATTGCCAGCTGTGCTGCGTAATTCCTGCCTGCTCAGCTGCTTGATTATTGCCAGCTGAGCAGCATGATTCCTCACAGCTGAGTTCCATGATTATTGCCTGCTGACTGTTTGATTCGTGCCTACTCAGCTCTTTGTTTATTGCCTCCAGAGGCACATGATCAGTGTATGATAGCAAACATGATCAGCGCATGATCAGTCACATGATCAGCGCCATTAAGTCACGTGATCACTACATGATAGTCATGTGATCAGTCCATGCTCAGTCACGGTATCAGTGCATGATCAGCCACGTGATCAGTGCATGATCAGCCACGTGATCAGTGCATGATAGCCATGTGATCAGTGCATGATCAGTCACGTGATCAGTGCATGATCAGTCACGTGATCAGTGCATGATCAGCCACGTGATCAGTGCATGATCAGTCACCTGATGGGTGTATGATCAGTCACGTGACCAGTACATGGTAGCTACATGATCATTGCATGATCAGCCACGTGAGTAGTGCATGATAGCCACGTGATCAGTGCATGATCAGTCACGTGATCAGTGCATGATCAGTCACGTGATCAGTGCATGATCAGCCACGTGATCAGTGCATGATCAGCCACGTGATCAGTGCATGATCAGCCACGTGATCAGTGCATGATCAGTCACGTGATCAGTGCATGATAGCCACGTGATCAGTGCATGATCAGCCACGTGATCAGTGCATGATCAGCCACGTGATCAGTGCATGATAGCCACGTGATCAGTGCATGATCAGTCACGTGATCAGTGCATGATCAGTCACGTGATCAGTGCATGATAGCTACGTGATCATGCATGATCAGCCACGTGATCAGTGCATGATAGCCACGTGATCAGTGCATGATCAGTCACGTGATCAGTGCATGATCAGTCACGTGATCAGTGCATGATCAGCCACGTGATCAGTGCATGATCAGTCACGTGATCAGTGCATGATCAGCCACGTGATCAGTGCATGATAGCCACGTGATCAGTGCATGATCAGTCACGTGATCAGTGCATGATCAGTCACGTGATCAGTGCATGATCAGCCACGTGATCAGTGCATGATCAGCCACGTGATCAGTGCATGATCAGCCACGTGATCAGTGCATGATCAGTCACGTGATCAGTGCATGATCAGTCACGTGATCAGTGCATGATAGCTACGTGATCAGTGCATGATCAGCCACGTGATCAGTGCATGATAGCCACGTGATCAGTGCATGATCAGTCACGTGATCAGTGCATGATCAGTCACGTGATCAGTGCATGATAGCTGCGTGATCATGCATGATCAGTCACGTGATCAGTGCATGATAGCCACGTGATCAGTGCATGATCAGACACGTGATCAGTGCATGATCAGTCACGTGATCAGTGCATGATCAGCCACGTGATCAGTGCATGATCAGCCACGTGATCAGTGCATGATCAGTCACGTGATCAGTGCATGATCAGCCACGTGATCAGTGCATGATCAGAAACATGATCAATTACGTGATCAGTGCATGATCAGTCACGTGATCAGTGCATGATAGCTACGTGATCAGTGCATGATCAGCACGTGATCAGTGCATGATAGCCACGTGATCAGTGCATGATCAGCCACGTGATCAGTGCATGATCAGTCACGTGATCAGTGCATGATCAGTCACGTGATCAGTGCATGATCAGCCACGTGATCAGTGCATGATCAGTCATGTGTCAGTGCATGATAGCCCGTGATCAGTGCATGATCAGTCCCGTGATCAGTGCATGATCAGCCACGTGATCAGTGCATGATAGCCACGTGATCAGTGCATGATCAGCCACGTGATCAGTGCATGATAGCCACGTGATCAGTGCATGATCAGTCACGTGATCAGTGCATGATCAGCCACGTGATCAGTGCATGATCAGTCACGTGATCAGTGCATGATCAGCCACGTGATCAGTGCATGATAGCCACGTGATCAGTGCATGATCAGTCACGTGATCAGTGCATGATCAGCCACGTGATCAGTGCATGATCAGTCACGTGATCAGTGCATGATATAGACGTGATCAGTGCATGATCAGTCACGTGATCAGTGCATGATCAGCCACGTGATCAGTGCATGATCAGCCACGTGATCAGTGCATGATAGCCACGTGATCAGTGCATGATCAGTCACGTGATCAGTGCATGATCAGTCACGTGATCAGTGCATGATCATTTACGTGATCAGTGCATGATCAGTCACGTGACCAGTATATGGTAGCTACGTGATCATTCCATGACAGCCACGTGATCAGTGCATGATAGCCACGTGATGTGTGCATGATCAGTTACGTGATCAGTGTATGATCAGCCACGTGATCAGTGCATGATATGTCACGTGACAGTGTGTGATCAGCCACGTGAACAGTGCATGTTCAGCCACGTGATCAGTGCATGATAGCCACGTGATCAGTGCATGATCAGTTACGTGAGCAGTGTATGATCAGCCACGTGATCAGTGCATGGTCAGACACGTGAACAGTGTATGATCAGCCACGTGATCAGTGCATGATATCCAAGTGATCAGTGCATGATCAATCACGTGATCAGTGTATGATCAGCCACGTGAACAGTGCATGCTCAGTCACGTGATCAGGGCCTGCTGAGCTGCGTGATTACTGTCTGCTCATCTGCTTGACAATTGCCAGCTGAGCTGCATGATTCCTGCCTGTCATCTGCTTGACAATTGCCAGCTGTGCTGCGTAATTCCTGCCTGCTCAGCTGCTTGATTATTGCCAGCTGAGCAGCATGATTCCTCACAGCTGAGTTCCATGATTATTGCCTGCTGACTGTTTGATTCGTGCCTACTCAGCTCTTTGTTTATTGCCTCCAGAGGCACATGATCAGTGTATGATAGCAAACATGATCAGCGCATGATCAGTCACATGATCAGCGCCATTAAGTCACGTGATCACTACATGATAGTCATGTGATCAGTCCATGCTCAGTCACGGTATCAGTGCATGATCAGCCACGTGATCAGTGCATGATAGCCACGTGATCAGTGCATGATCAGCCACGTGATCAGTGCATGATCATCCACGTGATCAGTGCATGATAGCTACGTGATCAGTGCATGATCAGTCACGTGATCAGTGCATGATCAGTCACGTGATCAGTGCATGATCAGCCACGTGATCAGTGCATGATAGCCACGTGATCAGTGCATGATCAGTCACGTGATCAGTGCATGATCAGTCACGTGACCAGTACATGGTAGCTACGTGATCATTGCATGATCAGCCACGTGATCAGTGCATGATAGCCACGTGATCAGTGCATGATCAGTCACGTGATCAGTGCATGATCAGTCACGTGATCAGTGCATGATCAGCCACGTGATCAGTGCATGATAGCCACGTGATCAGTGCATGATCAGTTACGTGATCAGTGCATGATCAGCCACGTGATCAGTGCATGATCAGACACGTGATCAGTGTATGATCAGCCACGTGATCAGTGCATGATATCCACGTGATCAGTGCATGATCATCACGTGATCAGTGTATGATCAGCCACGTGAACAGTGCATGCTCAGTCACGTGATCAGGGCCTGCTGAGCTGCGTGATTACTGTCTGCTCATCTGCTTGACAATTGCCAGCTGAGCTGCATGATTCCTGCCTGTCATCTGCTTGACAATTGCCAGCTGTGCTGCATAATTCCTGCCTGCTCAGCTGCTTGATTATTGCCAGCTGAGCAGCATGATTCCTCACAGCTGAGTTCCATGATTATTGCCTGCTGACTGATTTGTGCCTACTCAGCTCTTTGTTTATTGCCTCCAGAGGCACATGATCAGTGTATGATAGCAAACATGATCAGCGCATGATCAGTCACATGATCAGTGCCATTAAGTCACGTGATCACTACATGATAGTCATGTGATCAGTCCATGCTCAGTCACGGTATCAGTGCATGATCAGCCACGTGATCAGTGCATGATCAGCCACGTGATCAGTGCATGATAGCCACGTGATCAGTGCATGATCAGTCACGTGATCAGTGCATGACAGGCACGTGATCAGTGCATGATCAGCCACGTGATCAGTGCATGATCAGTCACCTGATGGGTGTATGATCAGTCACGTGACTGGTACATGGTAGCTACATGATCATTGCATGATCAGCCACGTGAGTAGTGCATGATAGCCACGTGATCAGTGCATGATCAGTCACGTGATCAGTGCATGATCAGTCATGTGATCAGTGCATGATCAGGCACGTGATCAGTGCATGATCAGCCACGTGATCAGTGCATGATAGCCACGTGATCAGTGCATGATCAGTCACGTGATCAGTGCATGATCAGCCACGTGATCAGTGCATGATCAGCCACGTGATCAGTGCATGATCAGTCACGTGATCAGTGCATGATCAGCCACGTGATCAGTGCATGATCAGTCACGTGATCAGTGCATGATCAGCCACGTGATCAGTGCATGATAGCCACGTGATCAGTGCATGATCAGTCACGTGATCAGTGCATGATCAGTCACGTGATCAGTGCATGATCAGTCACGTGATCAGTGCATGATCAGCCACGTGATCAGTGCATGATCAGTCACGTGATCAGTGCATGATAGCTACGTGATCAGTGCATGATCAGCCACGTGATCAGTGCATGATAGCCACGTGATCAGTGCATGATAGCCACGTGATCAGTGCATGATCAGTCACGTGATACGTGCATGATCAGCCACGTGATCAGTGCATGATATCCACGTGATCAGTGCATGATAGCCACGTGATCAGTGCATGATCAGTCACGTGATCAGTGCATGATCAGTCACGTGATCATGTGTGATCAGCCACGTGATCAGTGCATGATGAGCCACGTGATCAGTGCATGATCAATTACGTGATCAGTGCATGATCAGTCACGTGACAGTACATGGTAGCTACGTGATCATTGCATGATCAGCCACGTGATCAGTGCATGATAGCCACGTGATCAGTGCATGATCAGCCACGTGATCAGTGCATGATCAGCCACGTGATCAGTGCATGATCATCCACGTGATCAGTGCATGATCAGTCATGTAGTCAGTGCATGATAGCCGTGATCAGTGCATGATCAGTCACGTGATCAGTGCATGATCAGCCACGTGATCAGTGCATGATAGCCACGTGATCAGTGCATGATCAGCCACGTGATCAGTGCATGATAGCCACGTGATCAGTGCATGATCAGCCACGTGATCAGTGCATGATCAGTCACGTGATCAGTGCATGATCAGCCACGTGATCAGTGCATGATCAGCCACGTGATCAGTGCATGATCAGCCACGTGATCAGTGCATGATCAGCCACGTGAACAGTGCATGCTCAGTCACGTGATCAGGGCCTGCTGAGCTGCGTGATTACTGTCTGCTCATCTGCTTGACAATTGCCAGCTGAGCTGCATGATTCCTGCCTGTCATCTGCTTGACAATTGCCAGCTGTGCTGCGTAATTCCTGCCTGCTCAGCTGCTTGATTATTGCCAGCTGAGCAGCATGATTCCTCACAGCTGAGTTCCATGATTATTGCCTGCTGACTGATTCGTGCCTACTCAGCTCTTTGTTCATTGCCTCCAGAGGCACATGATCAGTGTATGATACCAAACATGATCAGCACATGATCAGTCACATGATCAGTGCATGATAAGCCACGTGATCAGTGCATGATCAGTCACGTGATCAGTGCATGATCAGTCATGTGATCAGTGCATGGTAGCTGCGTGATCAGTGCATGATCAGCCACGTGATCAGTGCATGATAGCCACGTGATCAGTGCATGATCAGTCACGTGATCAGTGCATGATCAGTCACGTGATCAGTGCATGATCAGTCACGTGATCAGTGCATGATCAGCCACGTGATCAGTGCATGATCAGTCACGTGATCAGTGCATGATCAGTCACGTGACCAGTGCATGGTAGCTACGTGATCATTGCATGATCAGCCACGTGATCAGTGCATGATAGCCACGTGATCAGTGCATGATCAGTCACGTGATCGTGCATGATCAGCCACGTGATCAGTGCATGATATCCACGTGATCAGTGCATGATAGCCACGTGATCAGTGCATGATCAGTCACGTGATCAGTGCATGATCAGTCACGTGATCAGTGTGTGATCAGCCACGTGATCAGTGCATGATGAGCCACGTGATCAGTGCATGATCAATTACGTGATCAGTGCATGATCAGTCACGTGACAGTACATGGTAGCTACGTGATCAGTGCATGATCAGCCACGTGATCAGTGCATGATAGCCACGTGATCAGTGCATGATCAGCCACGTGATCAGTGCATGATCAGCCACGTGATCAGTGCATGATCATCCACGTGATCAGTGCATGATCAGTCATGTGTCAGTGCATGATAGCCCGTGATCAGTGCATGATCAGTCCAGTGATCAGTGCATGATCAGCCACGTGATCAGTGCATGATAGCCACGTGATCAGTGCATGATCAGCCACGTGATCAGTGCATGATAGCCACGTGATCAGTGCATGATCAGCCACGTGATCAGTGCATGATCAGTCACGTGATCAGTGCATGATCAGCCACGTGATCAGTGCATGATCAGCCACGTGATCAGTGCATGATCAGCCACGTGATCAGTGCATGATCAGCCACGTGAACAGTGCATGCTCAGTCACGTGATCAGGGCCTGCTGAGCTGCGTGATTACTGTCTGCTCATCTGCTTGACAATTGCCAGCTGAGCTGCATGATTCCTGCCTGTCATCTGCTTGACAATTGCCAGCTGTGCTGCGTAATTCCTGCCTGCTCAGCTGCTTGATTATTGCCAGCTGAGCAGCATGATTTCTCACAGCTGAGTTCCATGATTATTGCCTGCTGACTGATTCGTGCCTACTCAGCTCTTTGTTCATTGCCTCCAGAGGCACATGATCAGTGTATGACACCAAACATGATCAGCACATGATCAGTCACATGATCAATGCATGATAAGCCACGTGATCAGTGCATGATCAGTCACGTGATCAGTGCATGATCAGTCATGTGATCAGTGCATGGTAGCTGCGTGATCAGTGCATGATCAGCCACGTGATCAGTGCATGATAGCCACGTGATCAGTGCATGATCAGTCACGTGATCAGTGCATGATCAGTCACGTGATCAGTGCATGATCAGTCACGTGATCAGTGCATGATCAGTCACGTGATCAGTGCATGGTAGCTACGTGATCATTGCATGATCAGCCACGTGATCAGTGCATGATAGCCACGTGATCAGTGCATGATAGCCACGTGATCAGTGCATGATCAGTCACGTGATACGTGCATGATCAGCCACGTGATCAGTGCATGATATCCACGTGATCAGTGCATGATAGCCACGTGATCAGTGCATGATCAGTCACGTGATCAGTGCATGATCAGTCACGTGATCGTGTGTGATCAGCCACGTGATCAGTGCATGATGAGCCACGTGATCAGTGCATGATCAATTACGTGATCAGTGCATGATCAGTCACGTCCAGTACATGGTAGCTACGTGATCAGTGCATGATCAGCCACGTGATCAGTGCATGATAGCCACGTGATCAGTGCATGATCAGCCACGTGATCAGTGCATGATCAGCCACGTGATCAGTGCATGATCATCCACGTGATCAGTGCATGATCAGTCATGTGTCAGTGCATGATAGCCCGTGATCAGTGCATGATCAGTCCCGTGATCAGTGCATGATCAGCCACGTGATCAGTGCATGATCAGCCACGTGATCAGTGCATGATAGCCACGTGATCAGTGCATGATCAGCCACGTGATCAGTGCATGATCAGTCACGTGATCAGTGCATGATCAGCCACGTGATCAGTGCATGATCAGCCACGTGATCAGTGCATGATCAGCCACGTGATCAGTGCATGATCAGCCACGTGATCAGTGCATGATCAGTCACGTGATCAGTGCATGATCAGTCACGTGATCAGTGTATGATCAGCCACGTGAACAGTGCATGCTCAGTCACGTGATCAGGGCCTGCTGAGCTGCGTGATTACTGTCTGCTCATCTGCTTGACAATTGCCAGCTGAGCTGCACGATTCCTGCCTGTCATCTGCTTGACAATTGCCAGCTGTGCTGCGTAATTCCTGCCTGCTCAGCTGCTTGATTATTGCCAGCTGAGCAGCATGATTTCTCACAGCTGAGTTCCATGATTATTGCCTGCTGACTGATTCGTGCCTACTCAGCTCTTTGTTCATTGCCTCCAGAGGCACATGATCAGTGTATGATAGCAAACATGATCAGCACATGATCAGTCACATGATCAGTGCATGATAAGCCACGTGATCAGTGCATGATCAGTCATGTGATCAGTGCATGATCAGTCATGTGACCAGTGCATGGTACCACGTGATCAGTGCATGATCAGCCACGTGATCAGTGCATGATAGCCACGTGATCAGTGCATGATCAGTCACGTGATCAGTGCATGATCAGTCACGTGATCAGTGCATGATCAGTCACGTGATCAGTGCATGATCAGCCACGTGATCAGTGCATGATCAGTCACCTGATCAGTGCATGATCAGTCACGTGATCAGTGCATGGTAGCTACGTGATCAGTGCATGATCAGTCACGTGATAGTGCATGATCAGCCACGTGATCAGTGCATGATCATCCACGTGATCAGTGCATGATAGCCACGTGATCAGTGCATGATCAGTCACGTGATCAGTGCATGATCAGTCACGTGATCAGTGTGTGATCAGCCACGTGATCAGTGCATGATCAGCCACGTGATCAGTGCATGATCAGTTACGTGATCAGTGCATGATCAGTCACGTGATCAGTGCATGGTAGCTACGTGATCAGTGCATGATCAGCCACGTGATCAGTGCATGATAGCCACGTGATCAGTGCATGATCAGCCACGTGATCAGTGCATGATCAGCCACGTGATCAGTGCATGATCAGTCACGTGATCATGTGTGATCAGCCACGTGATCAGTGCATGATCAGCCACGTGATCAGTGCATGATCAGTCACGTGATCAGTGCATGATAGCCACGTGATCAGTGCATGATCAGCCACGTGATCAGTGCATGATCAGCCACGTGATCAGTGCATGATAGCCACGTGATCAGTGCATGATCAGTCACGTGATCAGTGCATGATCAGTCACGTGATCAGTGCATGATCATTTACGTGATCAGTGCATGATCAGTCACGTGATCAGTATATGGTAGCCGTGATCATTCCATGACAGCCACGTGAGCAGTGCATGATAGCCACGTGATGTGTGCATGATCAGTTACGTGAGCAGTGTATGATCAGCCACGTGATCAGTGCATGAGTGCCACGTGATCAGTGCATGATAGTCACGTGACAGGTGTGTGATCAGCCACGTGATCAGTGCATGATCAGCCACGTGATCAGTGCATGATAGCCACGTGATCAGTGCATGATCAGTTACGTGATCAGTGCATGATCAGCCACGTGATCAGTGCATGATCAGACACGTGATCAGTGTATGATCAGCCACGTGAACAGTGCATGCTCAGTCACGTGATCAGGGCCTGCTGAGCTGCGTGATTACTGTCTGCTCATCTGCTTGACAATTGCCAGCTGAGCTGCACGATTCCTGCCTGTCATCTGCTTGACAATTGCCAGCTGTGCTGCGTAATTCCTGCCTGCTCAGCTGCTTGATTATTGCCAGCTGAGCAGCATGATTCCTCACAGCTGAGTTCCATGATTATTGCCTGCTGACTGTTTCTTGCCTACTCAGCTCTTTGTTTATTGCCTCCAGAGGCACATGATCAGTGTATGATAGCAAACATGATCAGCGCATGATCAGTCACATGATCAATGCATGATAAGCCACGTGATCAGTGCATGATCAGTCACGTGATCAGTGCATGATCAGTCATGTGATCAGTGCATGATAGCTGCGTGATCAGTGCATGATCAGCCACGTGATCAGTGCATGATAGCCACGTGATCAGTGCATGATCAGTCACGTGATCAGTGCATGATAGCCACGTGATCAGTGCATGATCAGCCACGTGATCAGTGCATGATCAGTCACGTGATCAGTGCATGATAGCTACGTGATCAGTGCATGATCAGCCACGTGATCAGTGCATGATAGCCACGTGATCAGTGCATGATAGCCACGTGATCAGTGCATGATCAGTCACGTGATCAGTGCATGATCAGTCACGTGATCAGTGCATGATCAGTCACGTGATCAGTGCATGATCAGTCACGTGATCAGTGCATGGTAGCCGTGATCAGTGCATGATCAGCCACGTGATCAGTGCATGATAGCCACGTGATCAGTGCATGATCAGTCACGTGATCAGTGTATGATCAGCCACGTGATCAGTGCATGATGCCACGTGATCAGTGCATGATAGTCACGTGATCAGTGCATGATCAGCCACGTGATCAGTGCATGATCAGCCACGTGATCAGTGCATGATAGCCACGTGATCAGTGCATGATCAGTCACGTGATCAGTGCATGATCAGCCACGTGATCAGTGCATGATCAGTCACGTGATCAGTGCATGATCAGCCACGTGATCAGTGCATGATAGCTCGTGATCAGTGCATGATCAGTCACGTGATCAGTGCATGATCAGCCACGTGATCAGTGCATGATCAGTCACGTGATCAGTGCATGATAGCCACGTGATCAGTGCATGATCAGTCACGTGATCAGTGCATGATCAGTCACGTGACCAGTACATGGTAGTTACGTGATCAGTGCATGATCAGCCACGTGATCAGTGCATGATAGCCACGTGATCAGTGCATGATCAGTCACGTGATCAGTGCATGATCAGTCACGTGATCAGTGCATGATCAGCCACGTGATCAGTGCATGATCAGCCACGTGATCAGTGCATGATCAGCCACGTGATCAGTGCATGATAGCCACGTGATCAGTGCATGATCAGTCACGTGATCAGTGCATGATCAGTCACGTGATCAGTGCATGATCAGCCACGTGATCAGTGCATGATAGCCACGTGATCAGTGCATGATCAGTCACGTGATCAGTGCATGATCAGCCACGTGATCAGTGCATGATCAGTCACGTGATCAGTGCATGATCAGCCACGTGATCAGTGCATGATAGCCACGTGATCAGTGCATGATCAGTCACGTGATCAGTGCATGATCAGCCACGTGATCAGTGCATGATCAGTCACGTGATCAGTGCATGATCAGCCACGTGATCAGTGCATGATAGCCACGTGATCAGTGCATGATCAGTCACGTGATCAGTGCATGATCAGTCACGTGATCAGTGCATGATCAGCCACGTGATCAGTGCATGATCAGTCACGTGATCAGTGCATGATCAGCCACGTGATCAGTGCATGATAGCCACGTGATCAGTGCATGATCAGTCACGTGATCAGTGCATGATCAGTCACGTGATCAGTGCATGATCAGCCACGTGATCAGTGCATGATAGCCACGTGATCAGTGCATGATCAGTCACGTGATCAGTGCATGATCAGCCACGTGATCAGTGCATGATAGCCACGTGATCAGTGCATGATATTACGTGATCAGTGCATGATCAGTCACGTGATCAGTGCATGATAGCCACGTGATCAGTGCATGATCAGTCACGTGATCAGTGTATGATCAGCCACGTGAACAGTGCATGCTCAGTCACGTGATCAGGGCCTGCTGAGCTGCGTGATTACTGTCTGCTCATCTGCTTGACAATTGCCAGCTGAGCTGCACGATTCCTGCCTGTCATCTGCTTGACAATTGCCACCTGTGCTGCGTAATTCCTGCCTGCTCATCTGCTTGATTATTGCCAGCTGAGCAGCATGATTTCTCAGAGCTGAGTTCCATGATTATAGCCTGCTGACTGTTTCCTGCCTACTCAGCTCTTTGTTCATTGCCTCCAGAGGCACATGATCAGTGTATGACACCAAACATGATCAGCACATGATCAGTCACATGATCAGTGCATGATAAGCCACGTGATCAGTGCATGATCAATTACGTGATCAGTGCATGATCAGTCATGTGATCAGTGCATGGTAGCTGCGTGATCAGTGCATGATCAGCCACGTGATCAGTGCATGATAGCCACGTGATCAGTGCATGATCAGTCACGTGATCAGTGCATGATCAGCACGTGATCAGTGCATGATCAGCCACGTGATCAGTGCATGATCAGTCACGTGATCAGTGCATGATCAGCCACGTGATCAGTGCATGATCAGTCACGTGATCAGTGCATGATCAGTCACGTGATCAGTGCATGATCAGTCACGTGATCAGTGCATGATGACGTGATCAGTGCATGATCAGCCACGTGATCAGTGCATGATAGCCACGTGATCAGTGCATGATCAGTCACGTGATCAGTGCATGATCAGCCACGTGATCAGTGCATGATCAGCCACGTGATCAGTGCATGATCAGCCACGTGATCAGTGCATGATCAGCCACGTGATCAGTGCATGATCAGCCACGTGATCAGTGCATGATCAGCCACGTGATCAGTGCATGATCAGCCACGTGATCAGTGCATGATCAGTCACGTGATCAGTGCATGATCAGTCACGTGATCAGTGCATGATCAGTCACGTGATCAGTGCATGATCAGTCACGTGATCAGTGCATGATGGTGAGTGCATGATCAGTGATCAGTGCATGATCAGCCACGTGATCAGTGCATGATCAGCCACGTGATCAGTGCATGATCAGTTACGTGATCAGTGCATGATCAGCCACGTGATCAGTGCATGATGCCACGTGATCAGTGCATGATAGTCACGTGATCAGTGTGTGATCAGCCACGTGATCAGTGCATGATCAGCCACGTGATCAGTGCATGATAGCCACGTGATCAGTGCATGATCAGTTACGTGATCAGTGCATGATCAGCCACGTGATCAGTGCATGATAGCCACGTGATCAGTGCATGATCAGTCACGTGATCAGTGCATGATCAGTCACGTGATCAGTGCATGATAGCTGCGTGATCATGCATGATCAGCCACGTGATCAGTGCATGATAGCCACGTGATCAGTGCATGATCAGTCACGTGATCAGTGCATGATCAGTCACGTGATCAGTGCATGATCAGCCACGTGATCAGTGCATGATCAGTCACGTGATCAGTGCATGATCAGCCACGTGATCAGTGCATGATAGCCACGTGATCAGTGCATGATCAGTCACGTGATCAGTGCATGATCAGTCACGTGATCAGTGCATGATCAGCCACGTGATCAGTGCATGATAGCCACGTGATCAGTGCATGATCAGTCACGTGATCAGTGCATGATCAGCCACGTGATCAGTGCATGATCAGTCACGTGATCAGTGCATGATCAGCCACGTGATCAGTGCATGATAGCCACGTGATCAGTGCATGATCAGTCACGTGATCAGTGCATGATCAGCCACGTGATCAGTGCATGATCAGCCACGTGATCAGTGCATGATCAGCCACGTGATCAGTGCATGATAGCCACGTGATCAGTGCATGATCAGTCACGTGATCAGTGCATGATCAGTCACGTGATCAGTGCATGATCAGCCACGTGATCAGTGCATGATCAGTCACGTGATCAGTGCATGATCAGCCACGTGATCAGTGCATGATAGCCACGTGATCAGTGCATGATCAGTCACGTGATCAGTGCATGATCAGTCACGTGATCAGTGCATGATAGCCACGTGATCAGTGCATGATCAGCCACGTGATCAGTGCATGATCAGTCACGTGATCAGTGCATGATCAGTCACGTGATCAGTGCATGATCAGCCACGTGATCAGTGCATGATCAGCCACGTGATCAGTGCATGATATTACGTGATCAGTGCATGATCAGTCACGTGATCAGTGCATGATAGCCACGTGATCAGTGCATGATCAGTCACGTGATCAGTGTATGATCAGCCACGTGAACAGTGCATGCTCAGTCACGTGATCAGGGCCTGCTGAGCTGCGTGATTACTGTCTGCTCATCTGCTTGACAATTGCCAGCTGAGCTGCACGATTCCTGCCTGTCATCTGCTTGACAATTGCCACCTGTGCTGCGTAATTCCTGCCTGCTCAGCTACTTGATTATTGCCAGCTGAGCAGCATGATTTCTCAGAGCTGAGTTCCATGATTATAGCCTGCTGACTGTTTCCTGCCTACTCAGCTCTATGTTCATTGCCTCCAGAGGCACATGATCAGTGTATGACACCAAACATGATCAGCACATGATCAGTCACATGATCAGTGCATGATAAGCCACGTGATCAGTGCATGATCAATCACGTGATCAGTGCATGATCAGTCATGTGATCAGTACATGGTAGCTGCGTGATCAGTGCATGATCAGCCACGTGATCAGTGCATGATAGCCACGTGATCAGTGCATGATCAGTCACGTGATCAGTGCATGATCAGCTACGTGATCAGTGCATGATCAGCCACGTGATCAGTGCATGATCAGCCACGTGATCAGTGCATGATAGCCACGTGATCAGTGCATGATCAGTCACGTGATCAGTGCATGATCAGTCACGTGAACAGTGCATGATCATTTACGTGATCAGTGCATGATCAGTCACGTGACCAGTATATGGTAGCTACGTGATCATTCCATGACGAGCCACGTGAGCAGTGCATGATAGCCACGTGATCATGTGCATGATGAGTTACGTGAGCAGAGTATGATCAGCCACGTGATCAGTGCATGAGTGCCACGTGATCAGTGCATGATATGTCACGTGACAGGTGTGTGATCAGCCACGTGAACAGTGCATGTTCAGCCACGTGATCAGTGCATGATAGCCACGTGATCAGTGCATGATCAGTTACGTGAGCAGTGTATGATCAGCCACGTGATCAGTGCATGGTCAGACACGTGAACAGTGTATGATCAGCCACGTGATCAGTGCATGATATCCAAGTGATCAGTGCATGATCAATCACGTGATCAGTGTATGATCAGCCACGTGAACAGTGCATGCTCAGTCACGTGATCTGGGCCTGCTGAGCTGCGTGATTACTGTCTGCTCATCTGCTTGACAATTGCCAGCTGAGCTGCACGATTCCTGCCTGTCATCTGCTTGACAATTGCCAGCTGTGCTGCGTAATTCCTGCCTGCTCAGCTGCTTGATTATTGCCAGCTGAGCAGCATGATTCCTCACAGCTGAGTTCCATGATTATTGCCTGCTGACTGTTTCCTGCCTACTCAGCTCTTTTTTATTTGCCTCCAGAGGCACATGATCAGTGTATGATAGCAAACATGATCAGCACATGATCAGTCACATGATCAGTGCATGATAAGCCACGTGATCAGTGCATGATCAGTCACGTGATCAGTGCATGATCAGTCATGTGATCAGTGCATGGTAGCTGCGTGATCAGTGCATGATCAGCCACGTGATCAGTGCATGATAGCCACGTGATCAGTGCATGATCAGTCACGTGATCAGTGCATGATAGCTACGTGATCAGTGCATGATCAGCCACGTGATCAGTGCATGATCAGCCACGTGATCAGTGCATGATCAGTCACGTGATCAGTGCATGATAGCTACGTGATCAGTGCATGATCAGCCACGTGATCAGTGCATGATAGCCACGTGATCAGTGCATGATAGCCACGTGATCAGTGCATGATCAGTCACGTGATCAGTGCATGATCAGTCACGTGATCAGTGCATGATCAGTCACGTGATCAGTGCATGATCAGTCACGTGATCAGTGCATGGTAGCCGTGATCAGTGCATGATCAGCCACGTGATCAGTGCATGATCAGCCACGTGATCAGTGCATGATCAGTCACGTGATCAGTGCATGATCAGCCACGTGATCAGTGCATGATGCCACGTGATCAGTGCATGATAGTCACGTGATCAGTGCATGATCAGCCACGTGATCAGTGCATGATCAGCCACGTGATCAGTGCATGATAGCCACGTGATCAGTGCATGATCAGTCACGTGATCAGTGCATGATAGCCACGTGATCAGTGCATGATCAGCCACGTGATCAGTGCATGATCAGTCACGTGATCAGTGCATGATAGCTACGTGATCAGTGCATGATCAGCCACGTGATCAGTGCATGATAGCCACGTGATCAGTGCATGATAGCCACGTGATCAGTGCATGATCAGTCACGTGATCAGTACATGATCAGTCACGTGAACAGTGCATGATCATTTACGTGATCTGTGCATGATCAGTCACGTGACCAGTATATGGTAGCTACGTGATCATTCCATGACGAGCCACGTGAGCAGTGCATGATAGCCACGTGATGTGTGCATGATGAGTTACGTGAGCAGAGTATGATCAGCCACGTGATCAGTGCATGAGTGCCACGTGATCAGTGCATGATATGTCACGTGACAGGTGTGTGATCAGCCACGTGAACAGTGCATGTTCAGCCACGTGATCAGTGCATGATAGCCACGTGATCAGTGCATGATCAGTTACGTGAGCAGTGTATGATCAGCCACGTGATCAGTGCATGGTCAGACACGTGAACAGTGTATGATCAGCCACGTGATCAGTGCATGATATCCAAGTGATCAGTGCATGATCATCACGTGATCAGTGTATGATCAGCCACGTGAACAGTGCATGCTCAGTCACGTGATCAGGGCCTGCTGAGCTGCGTGATTACTGTCTGCTCATCTGCTTGACAATTGCCAGCTGAGCTGCACGATTCCTGCCTGTCATCTGCTTGACAATTGCCAGCTGTGCTGCGTAATTCCTGCCTGCTCAGCTGCTTGATTATTGCCAGCTGAGCAGCATGATTCCTCACACCTGAGTTCCATGATTATTGCCTGCTGACTGTTTGATTCGTGCCTACTCAGCTCTTTGTTTATTGCCTCCAGAGGCACATGATCAGTGTATGATAGCAAACATGATCAGCGCATGATCAGTCACATGATCAGCGCCATTAAGTCACGTGATCACTACATGATAGTCATGTGATCAGTCCATGCTCAGTCACGGTATCAGTGCATGATCAGCCACGTGATCAGTGCATGATCAGCCACGTGATCAGTGCATGATCAGCCACGTGATCAGTGCATGATCAGTCACGTGATCAGTGCATGATAGCTAGGTGATCAGTGCATGATCAGTCACGTGATCAGTGCATGATCAGCCACGTGATCAGTGCATGATCAGCCACGTGATCAGTGCATGATAGCCACGTGATCAGTGCATGATCAGTCACGTGATCAGTGCATGATCAGCCACGTGATCAGTGCATGATAGCCACGTGATCAGTGCATGATCAGTCACGTGATCAGTGCATGATCAGTCACTGACCAGTACATGGTAGCTACGTGATCAGTGCATGATCAGTCACGTGATCAGTGCATGATCAGCCACGTGATCAGTGCATGATCAGCCACGTGATCAGTGCATGATCAGTCACGTGATCAGTGCATGATCAGTCACGTGATCAGTGCATGGTAGCCACGTGATCAGTGCATGATCAGCCACGTGATCAGTGCATGATAGCCACGTGATCAGTGCATGATCAGTCACGTGATCAGTGCATGATCAGTCACGTGATCAGTGCATGATCAGTCACGTGATCAGTGCATGATCAATTACGTGATCAGTGCATGATCAGTCACGTGACCAGTACATGGTAGCTACGTGATCAGTGCATGATCAGCCACGTGATCAGTGCATGATAGCCACGTGATCAGTGCATGATCAGTCACATGATCAGTGCATGATCATCCGTGATCAGTGCATGATCAGTCACGTGATCAGTGCATGATATAGACGTGATCAGTGCATGATCAGTCACGTGATCAGTGCATGATCAGCCACGTGATCAGTGCATGATAGCCACGTGATCAGTGCATGATAGCCAGTGATCAGTGCATGATCAGTCACGTGATCAGTGCATGATCAGCACGTGATCAGTGCATGATAGCCACGTGATCAGTGCATGATCAGTCACGTGATCAGTGCATGATCAGTCACGTGATCAGTGCATGATCAGCCACGTGATCAGTGCATGATCAGTTACGTGATCAGTGCATGATCAGTCACGTGATCAGTGCATGATCAGTCACGTGATCAGTGCATGATCAGTCACGTGATCAGTGCATGATCAGCCACGTGATCAGTGCATGATAGCCACGTGATCAGTGCATGATCAGTCACGTGATCAGTGCATGATCAGTCACGTGATCAGTGCATGATCAGCCACGTGATCAGTGCATGATCAGTCACGTGATCAGTGCATGATCAGTCACGTGATCAGTGCATGATCATTTACGTGATCAGTGCATGATCAGTCACGTGACCAGTATATGGTAGCTACGTGATCATTGCATGATCAGCCACGTGATCAGTGCATGATAGCCACGTGATCAGTGCATGATCAGTCACGTGATCAGTGCATGATCAGCCACGTGATCAGTGCATGATAGTCACGTGATCAGTGCATGATCAGCCACGTGATCAGTGCATGATCAGCCACGTGATCAGTGCATGATAGCCACGTGATCAGTGCATGATCAGTCACGTGATCAGTGCATGATCAGCCACGTGATCAGTGCATGATCAGCCACGTGATCAGTGCATGATCAGTTACGTGATCAGTGTATGATCAGCCACGTGATCAGTGCATGGTCAGACACGTGATCAGTGTATGATCAGCCACGTGATCAGTGCATGATATCCAAGTGATCAGTGCATGATCAGTCACGTGATCAGTGTATGATCAGCCACGTGAACAGTGCATGCTCAGTCACGTGATCAGGGCCTGCTGAGCTGCGTGATTACTGTCTGCTCATCTGCTTGACAATTGCCAGCTGAGCTGCACGATTCCTGCCTGTCATCTGCTTGACAATTGCCAGCTGTGCTGTGTAATTCCTGCCTGCTCAGCTGCTTGATTATTGCCAGCTGAGCAGCATGATTCCTCACAGCTGAGTTCCATGATTATTGCCTGCTGACTGTTTGATTCGTGCCTACTCAGCTCTTTGTTTATTGCCTCCAGAGGCACATGATCAGTGTATGATAGCAAACATGATCAGCGCATGATCAGTCACATGATCAGCGCCATTAAGTCACGTGATCACTACATGATAGTCATGTGATCAGTCCATGCTCAGTCACGGTATCAGTGCATGATCAGCCACGTGATCAGTGCATGATAGCCACGTGATCAGTGCATGATCAGCCACGTGATCAGTGCATGATCAGCCACGTGATCAGTGCATGATAGCTACGTGATCAGTGCATGATCAGTCACGTGATCAGTGCATGATCAGTCACGTGATCAGTGCATGATCAGCCACGTGATCAGTGCATGATAGCCACGTGATCAGTGCATGATCAGTCACGTGATCAGTGCATGATCAGTCACGTGACCAGTGCATGATAGCTACGTGATCAGTGCATGATCAGCCACGTGATCAGTGCATGATAGCCACGTGATCAGTGCATGATCAGTCACGTGATCAGTGCATGATCAGCCACGTGATCAGTGCATGATCAGCCACGTGATCAGTGCATGATAGCCACGTGATCAGTGCATGATCAGTTACGTGAGCAGTGTATGATCAGCCACGTGATCAGTGCATGGTCAGACACGTGAACAGTGTATGATCAGCCACGTGATCAGTGCATGATATCCAAGTGATCAGTGCATGATCATCACGTGATCAGTGTATGATCAGCCACGTGAACAGTGCATGCTCAGTCACGTGATCAGGGCCTGCTGAGCTGCGTGATTACTGTCTGCTCATCTGCTTGACAATTGCCAGCTGAGCTGCATGATTCCTGCCTGTCATCTGCTTGACAATTGCCAGCTGTGCTGCGTAATTCCTGCCTGCTCAGCTGCTTGATTATTGCCAGCTGAGCAGCATGATTCCTCACAGCTGAGTTCCATGATTATTGCCTGCTGACTGATTTGTGCCTACTCAGCTCTTTGTTTATTGCCTCCAGAGGCACATGATCAGTGTATGATAGCAAACATGATCAGTGCATGATCAGTCACATGATCAGCGCCATTAAGTCACGTGATCACTACATGATAGTCATGTGATCAGTCCATGCTCAGTCACGGTATCAGTGCATGATCAGCCACGTGATCAGTGCATGATCAGCCACGTGATCAGTGCATGATAGCCACGTGATCAGTGCATGATCAGTCACGTGATCAGTGCATGATCAGTCACGTGATCAGTGCATGATCAGCCACGTGATCAGTGCATGATCAGTCACCTGATGGGTGTATGATCAGTCACGTGACCAGTACATGGTAGCTACATGATCATTGCATGATCAGCCACGTGATCAGTGCATGATAGCCACGTGATCAGTGCATGATCAGTCACGTGATCAGTGCATGATCAGTCACGTGATCAGTGCATGATCAGTCACGTGATCAGTGCATGATCAGCCACGTGATCAGTGCATGATCAGCCACGTGATCAGTGCATGATCAGTCACGTGATCAGTGCATGAGCCACGTGATCAGTGCATGATCAGCCACGTGATCAGTGCATGATAGCCACGTGATCAGTGCATGATAGCCACGTGATCAGTGCATGATCAGTCACGTGATCAGTGTGATCAGCCACGTGATCAGTGCATGATCAGCCACGTGATCAGTGCATGATCAGCCACGTGATCAGTGCATGATCAGTCACGTGATCAGTGCATGATCAGTCACGTGATCAGTGCATGATCAGCCACGTGATCAGTGCATGATCAGCCACGTGATCAGTGCATGATCAGTCACGTGATCAGTGCATGATCAGTCACGTGATCAGTGCATGATAGCTACGTGATCAGTGCATGATCAGCCACGTGATCAGTGCATGATAGCCACGTGATCAGTGCATGATCAGCCACGTGATCAGTGCATGATCAGCCACGTGATCAGTGCATGATCAGCCACGTGATCAGTGCATGATCAGTCATGTGTCAGTGCATGATAGCCACGTGATCAGTGCATGATCAGTCACGTGATCAGTGCATGATCAGCCACGTGATCAGTGCATGATAGCCACGTGATCAGTGCATGATCAGTCACGTGATCAGTGCATGATCAGTCACGTGATCAGTGCATGATCAGCCACGTGATCAGTGCATGATCAGCCACGTGATCAGTGCATGATAGCCACGTGATCAGTGCATGATCAGTCACGTGATCAGTGCATGATCAGTCACGTGATCAGTGCATGATCAGCCACGTGATCAGTGCATGATCAGCCACGTGATCAGTGCATGATCAGCCACGTGATCAGTGCATGATCAGTCACGTGATCAGTGCATGATCAGTCACGTGACCAGTGCATGATGGTAGCTACGTGATCAGTGCATGATCAGCCACGTGATCAGTGCATGATAGCCACGTGATCAGTGCATGATCAGTCACGTGATCAGTGCATGATCAGTCACGTGATCAGTGCATGATAGCTGCGTGATCATGCATGATCAGTCCCGTGATCAGTGCATGATAGCCACGTGATCAGTGCATGATCAGTCACGTGATCAGTGCATGATCAGTCACGTGATCAGTGCATGATCAGCCACGTGATCAGTGCATGATCAGTCACGTGATCAGTGCATGATCAGCCACGTGATCAGTGCATGATAGCCACGTGATCAGTGCATGATCAGTCACGTGATCAGTGCATGATCAGTCACGTGATCAGTGCATGATCAGCCACGTGATCAGTGCATGATCAGCCACGTGATCAGTGCATGATCAGCCACGTGATCAGTGCATGATCAGTCACGTGATCAGTGCATGATCATTCACGTGACCAGTACATGGTAGCTACATGATCATTGCATGATCAGCCACGTGATCAGTGCATGATAGCCACGTGATCAGTGCATGATCAGTCACGTGATCAGTGCATGATCAGTCATGTGACCAGTGCATGGTAGCTGCGTGATCATGCATGATCAGTCACGTGATCAGTGCATGATAGCCACGTGATCAGTGCATGATCAGTCACGTGATCAGTGCATGATCAGTCACGTGATCAGTGCATGATCAGCCACGTGATCAGTGCATGATCAGCCACGTGATCAGTGCATGATCAGAATCACATGATCAGCACGTGATCAGTGCATGATCAGTCACGTGACAGTGCATGGTAGCTACGTGATCAGTGCATGATCAGCACGTGATCAGTGCATGATAGCCACGTGATCAGTGCATGATCAGCCACGTGATCAGTGCATGATCAGTCACGTGATCAGTGCATGATCAGTCACGTGATCAGTGCATGATCAGCCACGTGATCAGTGCATGATCAGTCATGTATCAGTGCATGATAGCCCGTGATCAGTGCATGATCAGTCCCGTGATCAGTGCATGATCAGCCACGTGATCAGTGCATGATAGCTACGTGATCAGTGCATGATCAGCCACGTGATCAGTGCATGATAGCCACGTGATCAGTGCATGATCAGCCACGTGATCAGTGCATGATCAGTCACGTGATCAGTGCATGATCAGCCACGTGATCAGTGCATGATCAGTCACGTGATCAGTGCATGATCAGCCACGTGATCAGTGCATGATAGCCACGTGATCAGTGCATGATCAGTCACATGATCAGTGCATGATCATCCACGTGATCAGTGCATGATCAGTCACGTGATCAGTGCATGATATAGACGTGATCAGTGCATGATCAGTCACGTGATCAGTGCATGATCAGCCACGTGATCAGTGCATGATAGCCACGTGATCAGTGCATGATAGCCAGTGATCAGTGCATGATCAGTCACGTGATCAGTGCATGATCAGCAAGTGATCAGTGCATGATAGCCACGTGATCAGTGCATGATCAGTCACGTGATCAGTGCATGATCAGTCACGTGATCAGTGCATGATCAGCCACGTGATCAGTGCATGATCAGCCACGTGATCAGTGCATGATCAGTCACGTGATCAGTGCATGATCAGTCACGTGATCAGTGCATGATCAGTCACGTGATCAGTGCATGATCAGCCACGTGATCAGTGCATGATAGCCACGTGATCAGTGCATGATCAGTCACGTGATCAGTGCATGATCAGTCACGTGATCAGTGCATGATCAGCCACGTGATCAGTGCATGATCAGCCACGTGATCAGTGCATGATCAGTCACGTGATCAGTGCATGATCAGCCACGTGATCAGTGCATGATCAGTCACGTGATCAGTGCATGATCAGTCACGTGATCAGTGCATGATCATTCACGTGATCAGTGCATGATCAGTCACGTGACAGTATATGATAGCTACGTGATCATTGCATGATCAGCCACGTGATCAGTGCATGATAGCCACGTGATCAGTGCATGATCAGTCACGTGATCAGTGCATGATCAGCCACGTGATCAGTGCATGATAGTCACGTGACAGTGCATGATCAGCCACGTGATCAGTGCATGATCAGCCACGTGATCAGTGCATGATAGCCACGTGATCAGTGCATGATCAGTCACGTGATCAGTGCATGATCAGCCACGTGATCAGTGCATGATCAGCCACGTGATCAGTGCATGATCAGTTACGTGAGCAGTGTATGATCAGCCACGTGATCAGTGCATGGTCAGACACGTGAACAGTGTATGATCAGCCACGTGATCAGTGCATGATATCCAAGTGATCAGTGCATGATCAATCACGTGATCAGTGTATGATCAGCCACGTGAACAGTGCATGCTCAGTCACGTGATCAGGGCCTGCTGAGCTGCGTGATTACTGTCTGCTCATCTGCTTGACAATTGCCAGCTGAGCTGCATGATTCCTGCCTGTCATCTGCTTGACAATTGCCAGCTGTGCTGCGTAATTCCTGCCTGCTCAGCTGCTTGATTATTGCCAGCTGAGCAGCATGATTCCTCACAGCTGAGTTCCATGATTATTGCCTGCTGACTGTTTGATTCGTGCCTACTCAGCTCTTTGTTTATTGCCTCCAGAGGCACATGATCAGTGTATGATAGCAAACATGATCAGCGCATGATCAGTCACATGATCAGCGCCATTAAGTCACGTGATCACTACATGATAGTCATGTGATCAGTCCATGCTCAGTCACGGTATCAGTGCATGATCAGCCACGTGATCAGTGCATGATAGCCACGTGATCAGTGCATGATCAGCCACGTGATCAGTGCATGATCATCCACGTGATCAGTGCATGATAGCTACGTGATCAGTGCATGATCAGTCACGTGATCAGTGCATGATCAGGCACGTGATCAGTGCATGATCAGCCACGTGATCAGTGCATGATAGCCACGTGATCAGTGCATGATCAGTCACGTGATCAGTGCATGATCAGTCACGTGACCAGTACATGGTAGCTACGTGATCATTGCATGATCAGCCACGTGATCAGTGCATGATAGCCACGTGATCAGTGCATGATCAGTCACGTGATCAGTGCATGATCAGTCACGTGATCAGTGCATGATCAGCCACGTGATCAGTGCATGATAGCCACGTGATCAGTGCATGATCAGTTACGTGATCAGTGCATGATCAGCCACGTGATCAGTGCATGATCAGACACGTGATCAGTGTATGATCAGCCACGTGATCAGTGCATGATATCCACGTGATCAGTGCATGATCATCACGTGATCAGTGTATGATCAGCCACGTGAACAGTGCATGCTCAGTCACGTGATCAGGGCCTGCTGAGCTGCGTGATTACTGTCTGCTCATCTGCTTGACAATTGCCAGCTGAGCTGCATGATTCCTGCCTGTCATCTGCTTGACAATTGCCAGCTGTGCTGCATAATTCCTGCCTGCTCAGCTGCTTGATTATTGCCAGCTGAGCAGCATGATTCCTCACAGCTGAGTTCCATGATTATTGCCTGCTGACTGATTTGTGCCTACTCAGCTCTTTGTTTATTGCCTCCAGAGGCACATGATCAGTGTATGATAGCAAACATGATCAGCGCATGATCAGTCACATGATCAGTGCCATTAAGTCACGTGATCAGTACATGATAGTCATGTGATCAGTCCATGCTCAGTCACGGTATCAGTGCATGATCAGCCACGTGATCAGTGCATGATCAGCCACGTGATCAGTGCATGATAGCCACGTGATCAGTGCATGATCAGTCACGTGATCAGTGCATGATCAGGCACGTGATCAGTGCATGATCAGCCACGTGATCAGTGCATGATCAGTCACCTGATCAGTGTATGATCAGTCACGTGACTGGTACATGGTAGCTACATGATCATTGCATGATCAGCCACGTGAGTAGTGCATGATAGCCACGTGATCAGTGCATGATCAGTCACGTGATCAGTGCATGATCAGTCATGTGATCAGTGCATGATCAGGCACGTGATCAGTGCATGATCAGCCACGTGATCAGTGCATGATAGCCACGTGATCAGTGCATGATCAGTCACGTGATCAGTGCATGATCAGCCACGTGATCAGTGCATGATAGCCACGTGATCAGTGCATGATCAGTTACGTGATCAGTGTATGATCAGCCACGTGATCAGTGCATGGTCAGACACGTGAACAGTGTATGATCAGCCACGTGATCAGTGCATGATATCCAAGTGATCAGTGCATGATCAATCACGTGATCAGTGTATGATCAGCCACGTGAACAGTGCATGCTCAGTCACGTGATCAGGGCCTGCTGAGCTGCGTGATTACTGTCTGCTCATCTGCTTGACAATTGCCAGCTGAGCTGCACGATTCCTGCCTGTCATCTGCTTGACAATTGCCAGCTGTGCTGCGTAATTCCTGCCTGCTCAGCTGCTTGATTATTGCCAGCTGAGCAGCATGATTCCTCACACCTGAGTTCCATGATTATTGCCTGCTGACTGTTTGATTCGTGCCTACTCAGCTCTTTGTTTATTGCCTCCAGAGGCACATGATCAGTGTATGATAGCAAACATGATCAGTGCATGATCAGTCACGTGATCAGTGCATGATAGCCACGTGATCAGTGCATGATCAGTCACGTGATCAGTGCATGATCAGTCACGTGATCAGTGCATGATCAGCCACGTGATCAGTGCATGATCAGTCACGTGATCAGTGCATGATCAGTCACGTGATCAGTGCATGGTAGCTACGTGATCAGTGCATGATCAGCCACGTGATCAGTGCATGATAGCCACGTGATCAGTGCATGATCAGTCACGTGATCAGTGCATGATCAGTCACGTGATCAGTGCATGATCAGTCACGTGATCAGTGCATGATCAGCCACGTGATCAGTGCATGATAGCCACGTGATCAGTGCATGATCAGTCACGTGATCAGTGCATGATCAGCCACGTGATCAGTGCATGATAGCCACGTGATCAGTGCATGATCAGTCACGTGATCAGTGCATGATCAGCCACGTGATCAGTGCATGATCAGCCACGTGATCAGTGCATGATCATCACGTGATCAGTGCATGATCAGTCACGTGATCAGTGCATGGTAGCTACGTGATCAGTGCATGATCAGCCACGTGATCAGTGCATGATAGCCACGTGATCAGTGCATGATCAGTCACGTGATCAGTGCATGATCAGTCATGTGATCAGTGCATGATCAGTCACGTGATCAGTGCATGATCAGCCACGTGATCAGTGCATGATAGCCACGTGATCAGTGCATGATCAGTCACGTGATCAGTGCATGATCAGTCACGTGATCAGTGCATGATCAGCCACGTGATCAGTGCATGATCAGCCACGTGATCAGTGCATGATCAGCCACGTGATCAGTGCATGATCAGTCACGTGATCAGTGCATGATCATTCACGTGACCAGTGCATGGTAGCTACGTGATCAGTGCATGATCAGCCACGTGATCAGTGCATGATAGCCACGTGATCAGTGCATGATCAGTCACGTGATCAGTGCATGATCAGTCACGTGATCAGTGCATGGTAGCTGCGTGATCATGCATGATCAGTCACGTGATCAGTGCATGATAGCCACGTGATCAGTGCATGATCAGACACGTGATCAGTGCATGATCAGTCACGTGATCAGTGCATGATCAGCCACGTGATCAGTGCATGATCAGTCACGTGATCAGTGCATGATCAGCCACGTGATCAGTGCATGATAGCCACGTGATCAGTGCATGATCAGTCACGTGATCAGTGCATGATCAGTCACGTGATCAGTGCATGATCAGCCACGTGATCAGTGCATGATCAGCCACGTGATCAGTGCATGATCAGCCACGTGATCAGTGCATGATCAGTCACGTGATCAGTGCATGATCATTCACGTGACCAGTACATGGTAGCTACGTGATCATTGCATGATCAGCCACGTGATCAGTGCATGATAGCCACGTGATCAGTGCATGATCAGTCACGTGATCAGTGCATGATCAGCCACGTGATCAGTGCATGATCAGTCACGTGATCAGTGCATGATCAGCCACGTGATCAGTGCATGATAGCCACGTGATCAGTGCATGATCAGTCACATGATCAGTGCATGATCATCCACGTGATCAGTGCATGATCAGTCATGTGATCAGTGCATGATATAGACGTGATCAGTGCATGATCAGTCACGTGATCAGTGCATGATCAGCCACGTGATCAGTGCATGATAGCCACGTGATCAGTGCATGATAGCCAGTGATCAGTGCATGATCAGTCACGTGATCAGTGCATGATCAGCACGTGATCAGTGCATGATAGCCACGTGATCAGTGCATGATCAGTCACGTGATCAGTGCATGATCAGTCACGTGATCAGTGCATGATCAGCCACGTGATCAGTGCATGATCAGCCACGTGATCAGTGCATGATCAGTCACGTGATCAGTGCATGATCAGTCACGTGATCAGTGCATGATCAGTCACGTGATCAGTGCATGATCAGCCACGTGATCAGTGCATGATAGCCACGTGATCAGTGCATGATCAGTCACGTGATCAGTGCATGATCAGTCACGTGATCAGTGCATGATCAGCCACGTGATCAGTGCATGATCAGCCACGTGATCAGTGCATGATCAGTCACGTGATCAGTGCATGATCAGCCACGTGATCAGTGCATGATCAGTCACGTGATCAGTGCATGATCAGTCACGTGATCAGTGCATGATCAGTCACGTGATCAGTGCATGATCAGTCACGTGACCAGTGCATGATAGCTACGTGATCATTGCATGATCAGCCACGTGATCAGTGCATGATAGCCACGTGATCAGTGCATGATCAGTCACGTGATCAGTGCATGATCAGCCACGTGATCAGTGCATGATAGTCACGTGATCAGTGCATGATCAGCCACGTGATCAGTGCATGATCAGCCACGTGATCAGTGCATGATAGCCACGTGATCAGTGCATGATCAGTCACGTGATCAGTGCATGATCAGCCACGTGATCAGTGCATGATCAGCCACGTGATCAGTGCATGATCAGTTACGTGAGCAGTGTATGATCAGCCACGTGATCAGTGCATGGTCAGACACGTGAACAGTGTATGATCAGCCACGTGATCAGTGCATGATATCCAAGTGATCAGTGCATGATCAATCACGTGATCAGTGTATGATCAGCCACGTGAACAGTGCATGCTCAGTCACGTGATCAGGGCCTGCTGAGCTGCGTGATTACTGTCTGCTCATCTGCTTGACAATTGCCAGCTGAGCTGCATGATTCCTGCCTGTCATCTGCTTGACAATTGCCAGCTGTGCTGCGTAATTCCTGCCTGCTCAGCTGCTTGATTATTGCCAGCTGAGCAGCATGATTCCTCACAGCTGAGTTCCATGATTATTGCCTGCTGACTGTTTGATTCGTGCCTACTCAGCTCTTTGTTTATTGCCTCCAGAGGCACATGATCAGTGTATGATAGCAAACATGATCAGCGCATGATCAGTCACATGATCAGCGCCATTAAGTCACGTGATCACTACATGATAGTCATGTGATCAGTCCATGCTCAGTCACGGTATCAGTGCATGATCAGCCACGTGATCAGTGCATGATCAGCCACGTGATCAGTGCATGATAGCCACGTGATCAGTGCATGATCATCCACGTGATCAGTGCATGATAGCACGTGATCAGTGCATGATCAGTCACGTGATCAGTGCATGATCAGTCACGTGATCAGTGCATGATCAGCCACGTGATCAGTGCATGATAGCCACGTGATCAGTGCATGATCAGTCACGTGATCAGTGCATGATCAGTCACGTGACCAGTACATGGTAGCTACGTGATCATTGCATGATCAGCCACGTGATCAGTGCATGATAGCCACGTGATCAGTGCATGATCAGTCACGTGATCAGTGCATGATCAGTCACGTGATCAGTGCATGATAGCCACGTGATCAGTGCATGATCAGTTACGTGATCAGTGCATGATCAGCCACGTGATCAGTGCATGATCAGACACGTGATCAGTGTATGATCAGCCACGTGATCAGTGCATGATATCCACGTGATCAGTGCATGATCATCACGTGATCAGTGTATGATCAGCCACGTGAACAGTGCATGCTCAGTCACGTGATCAGGGCCTGCTGAGCTGCGTGATTACTGTCTGCTCATCTGCTTGACAATTGCCAGCTGAGCTGCATGATTCCTGCCTGTCATCTGCTTGACAATTGCCAGCTGTGCTGCGTAATTCCTGCCTGCTCAGCTGCTTGATTATTGCCAGCTGAGCAGCATGATTCCTCACAGCTGAGTTCCATGATTATTGCCTGCTGACTGATTTGTGCCTACTCAGCTCTTTGTTTATTGCCTCCAGAGGCACATGATCAGTGTATGATAGCAAACATGATCAGCGCATGATCAGTCACATGATCAGTGCCATTAAGTCACGTGATCACTACATGATAGTCATGTGATCAGTCCATGCTCAGTCACGGTATCAGTGCATGATCAGCCACGTGATCAGTGCATGATCAGCCACGTGATCAGTGCATGATAGCCACGTGATCAGTGCATGATCAGTCACGTGATCAGTGCATGATCAGGCACGTGATCAGTGCATGATCAGCCACGTGATCAGTGCATGATCAGTCACCTGATGGGTGTATGATCAGTCACGTGACTGTACATGGTAGCTACATGATCATTGCATGATCAGCCACGTGAGTAGTGCATGATAGCCACGTGATCAGTGCATGATCAGTCACGTGATCAGTGCATGATCAGTCATGTGATCAGTGCATGATCAGGCACGTGATCAGTGCATGATCAGCCACGTGATCAGTGCATGATAGCCACGTGATCAGTGCATGATCAGTCACGTGATCAGTGCATGATCAGCCACGTGATCAGTGCATGATAGCCACGTGATCAGTGCATGATCAGTTACGTGATCAGTGTATGATCAGCCACGTGATCAGTGCATGGTCAGACACGTGATCAGTGTATGATCAGCCACGTGATCAGTGCATGATATCCAAGTGATCAGTGCATGATCAATCACGTGATCAGTGTATGATCAGCCACGTGAACAGTGCATGCTCAGTCACGTGATCAGGGCCTGCTGAGCTGCGTGATTACTGTCTGCTCATCTGCTTGACAATTGCCAGCTGAGCTGCACGATTCCTGCCTGTCATCTGCTTGACAATTGCCAGCTGTGCTGCGTAATTCCTGCCTGCTCAGCTGCTTGATTATTGCCAGCTGAGCAGCATGATTCCTCACACCTGAGTTCCATGATTATTGCCTGCTGACTGTTTGATTCGTGCCTACTCAGCTCTTTGTTTATTGCCTCCAGAGGCACATGATCAGTGTATGATAGCAAACATGATCAGTGCATGATCAGTCACGTGATCAGTGCATGATAGCCACGTGATCAGTGCATGATCAGTCACGTGATCAGTGCATGATCAGTCACGTGATCAGTGCATGATCAGCCACGTGATCAGTGCATGATCAGTCACGTGATCAGTGTATGATCAGTCACGTGATCAGTGCATGGTAGCTACGTGATCAGTGCATGATCAGCCACGTGATCAGTGCATGATAGCCACGTGATCAGTGCATGATCAGTCACGTGATCAGTGCATGATCAGTCACGTGATCAGTGCATGATCAGGCACGTGATCAGTGCATGATCAGCCACGTGATCAGTGCATGATAGCCACGTGATCAGTGCATGATCAGTCACGTGATCAGTGCATGATCAGCCACGTGATCAGTGCATGATAGCCACGTGATCAGTGCATGATCAGTCACGTGATCAGTGCATGATCAGCCACGTGATCAGTGCATGATCAGCCACGTGATCAGTGCATGATCATCACGTGATCAGTGCATGATCAGTCACGTGATCAGTGCATGGTAGCTACGTGATCAGTGCATGATCAGCCACGTGATCAGTGCATGATAGCCACGTGATCAGTGCATGATCAGTCACGTGATCAGTGCATGATCAGTCACGTGATCAGTGCATGATCAGCCACGTGATCAGTGCATGATCAGCCACGTGATCAGTGCATGATAGCCACGTGATCAGTGCATGATCAGTCACGTGATCAGTGCATGATCAGTCACGTGATCAGTGCATGATCAGCCACGTGATCAGTGCATGATCAGCCACGTGATCAGTGCATGATCAGCCACGTGATCAGTGCATGATCAGTCACGTGATCAGTGCATGATCAGTCACGTGATCAGTGCATGATAGCTACGTGATCAGTGCATGATCAGCCACGTGATCAGTGCATGATAGCCACGTGATCAGTGCATGATCAGTCACGTGATCAGTGCATGATCAGTCACGTGATCAGTGCATGGTAGCTGCGTGATCATGCATGATCAGTCACGTGATCAGTGCATGATAGCCACGTGATCAGTGCATGATCAGCCACGTGATCAGTGCATGATCAGTCACGTGATCAGTGCATGATCAGCCACGTGATCAGTGCATGATCAGTCACGTGATCAGTGCATGATCAGCCACGTGATCAGTGCATGATAGCCACGTGATCAGTGCATGATCAGTCACGTGATCAGTGCATGATCAGTCACGTGATCAGTGCATGATCAGCCACGTGATCAGTGCATGATCAGCCACGTGATCAGTGCATGATCAGCCACGTGATCAGTGCATGATCAGTCACGTGATCAGTGCATGATCATTCACGTGACCAGTACATGGTAGCTACGTGATCATTGCATGATCAGCCACGTGATCAGTGCATGATAGCCACGTGATCAGTGCATGATCAGTCACGTGATCAGTGCATGATCAGCCACGTGATCAGTGCATGATCAGTCACGTGATCAGTGCATGATCAGCCACGTGATCAGTGCATGATAGCCACGTGATCAGTGCATGATCAGTCACATGATCAGTGCATGATCATCCACGTGATCAGTGCATGATCAGTCACGTGATCAGTGCATGATATAGACGTGATCAGTGCATGATCAGTCACGTGATCAGTGCATGATCAGCCACGTGATCAGTGCATGATCAGCCACGTGATCAGTGCATGATAGCCAGTGATCAGTGCATGATCAGTCACGTGATCAGTGCATGATCAGCACGTGATCAGTGCATGATAGCCACGTGATCAGTGCATGATCAGTCACGTGATCAGTGCATGATCAGTCACGTGATCAGTGCATGATCAGCCACGTGATCAGTGCATGATCAGCCACGTGATCAGTGCATGATCAGTCACGTGATCAGTGCATGATCAGTCACGTGATCAGTGCATGATCAGTCACGTGATCAGTGCATGATCAGCCACGTGATCAGTGCATGATAGCCACGTGATCAGTGCATGATCAGTCACGTGATCAGTGCATGATCAGTCACGTGATCAGTGCATGATCAGCCACGTGATCAGTGCATGATCAGCCACGTGATCAGTGCATGATCAGTCACGTGATCAGTGCATGATCAGCCACGTGATCAGTGCATGATCAGTCACGTGATCAGTGCATGATCAGTCACGTGATCAGTGCATGATCAGTCACGTGATCAGTGCATGATCAGTCACGTGACCAGTATGGTAGCTACGTGATCATTGCATGATCAGCCACGTGATCAGTGCATGATAGCCACGTGATCAGTGCATGATCAGTCACGTGAGCAGTGCATGATCAGCCACGTGATCAGTGCATGATAGTCACGTGATCAGTGTATGATCAGCCACGTGATCAGTGCATGATCAGCCACGTGATCAGTGCATGATAGCCACGTGATCAGTGCATGATCAGCCACGTGATCAGTGCATGATCAGCCACGTGATCAGTGCATGATCAGCCACGTGATCAGTGCATGATCAGTTACGTGAGCAGTGTATGATCAGCCACGTGATCAGTGCATGGTCAGACACGTGAACAGTGTATGATCAGCCACGTGATCAGTGCATGATATCCAAGTGATCAGTGCATGATCAATCACGTGATCAGTGTATGATCAGCCACGTGAACAGTGCATGCTCAGTCACGTGATCAGGGCCTGCTGAGCTGCGTGATTACTGTCTGCTCATCTGCTTGACAATTGCCAGCTGAGCTGCACGATTCCTGCCTGTCATCTGCTTGACAATTGCCAGCTGTGCTGCGTAATTCCTGCCTGCTCAGCTGCTTGATTATTGCCAGCTGAGCAGCATGATTCCTCACACCTGAGTTCCATGATTATTGCCTGCTGACTGTTTGATTCGTGCCTACTCAGCTCTTTGTTTATTGCCTCCAGAGGCACATGATCAGTGTATGATAGCAAACATGATCAGCGCATGATCAGTCACATGATCAGCGCCATTAAGTCACGTGATCACTACATGATAGTCATGTGATCAGTCCATGCTCAGTCACGGTATCAGTGCATGATCAGCCACGTGATCAGTGCATGATCAGCCACGTGATCAGTTCATGATAGCCATGTGATCAGTGATTTGTCACGTGATCAGTGCATGACAGGCAGGTGATCAGTGCATGATCAGCCACGTGATCAGTGCATGATCAGTCACCTGATGGGTGTATGATCAGTCACGTGACCAGTACATGGTAGCTACATGATCATTGCATGATCAGCCACGTGAGTAGTGCATGATAGCCACGTGATCAGTGCATGATCAGTCACGTGATCAGTGCATGATCAGTCACGTGATCAGTGCATGATCAGCCACGTGATCAGTGCATGATAGCCACGTGATCAGTGCATGATCAGTCACGTGATCAGTGCATGATCAGCCACGTGATCAGTGCATGATCAGCCACGTGATCAGTGCATGATCAGTCACGTGATCAGTGCATGATCAGCCACGTGATCAGTGCATGATAGCCACGTGATCAGTGCATGATCAGTCACGTGATCAGTGCATGATCAGTCACGTGATCAGTGCATGATCAGTCACGTGATCAGTGCATGATCAGCCACGTGATCAGTGCATGATCAATTACGTGATCAGTGCATGATCAGTCACGTGATCAGTGCATGATAGCTACGTGATCAGTGCATGATCAGCCACGTGATCAGTGCATGATAGCCACGTGATCAGTGCATGATAGCCACGTGATCAGTGCATGATCAGTCACGTGATCGTGCATGATCAGCCACGTGATCAGTGCATGATATCCACGTGATCAGTGCATGATAGCCACGTGATCAGTGCATGATCAGTCACGTGATCAGTGCATGATCAGTCACGTGATCATGTGTGATCAGCCACGTGATCAGTGCATGATGAGCCACGTGATCAGTGCATGATCAATTACGTGATCAGTGCATGATCAGTCACGTGACAGTACATGGTAGCTACGTGATCAGTGCATGATCAGCCACGTGATCAGTGCATGATAGCCACGTGATCAGTGCATGATCAGCCACGTGATCAGTGCATGATCAGCCACGTGATCAGTGCATGATCATCCACGTGATCAGTGCATGATCAGTCATGTGTCAGTGCATGATAGCCCGTGATCAGTGCATGATCAGTCCCGTGATCAGTGCATGATCAGCCACGTGATCAGTGCATGATAGCCACGTGATCAGTGCATGATCAGCCACGTGATCAGTGCATGATCAGCCACGTGATCAGTGCATGATCAGCCACGTGATCAGTGCATGATCAGTCACGTGATCAGTGCATGATCAGCCACGTGATCAGTGCATGATCAGCCACGTGATCAGTGCATGATCAGCCACGTGATCAGTGCATGATCAGCCACGTGAACAGTGCATGCTCAGTCACGTGATCAGGGCCTGCTGAGCTGCGTGATTACTGTCTGCTCATCTGCTTGACAATTGCCAGCTGAGCTGCATGATTCCTGCCTGTCATCTGCTTGACAATTGCCAGCTGTGCTGCGTAATTCCTGCCTGCTCAGCTGCTTGATTATTGCCAGCTGAGCAGCATGATTTCTCACAGCTGAGTTCCATGATTATAGCCTGCTGACTGATTCGTGCCTACTCAGCTCTTTGTTCATTGCCTCCAGAGGCACATGATCAGTGTATGACACCAAACATGATCAGCACATGATCAGTCACATGATCAGTGCATGATAAGCCACGTGATCAGTGCATGATCAGTCACGTGATCAGTGCATGATCAGTCATGTGATCAGTGCATGATAGCTGCGTGATCAGTGCATGATCAGCCACGTGATCAGTGCATGATAGCCACGTGATCAGTGCATGATCAGTCACGTGATCAGTGCATGATCAGTCACGTGATCAGTGCATGATCAGTCACGTGATCAGTGCATGATCAGTCACGTGATCAGTGCATGGTAGCTACGTGATCAGTGCATGATCAGCCACGTGATCAGTGCATGATAGCCACGTGATCAGTGCATGATAGCCACGTGATCAGTGCATGATCAGTCACGTGATCGTGCATGATCAGCCACGTGATCAGTGCATGATATCCACGTGATCAGTGCATGATAGCCACGTGATCAGTGCATGATCAGTCACGTGATCAGTGCATGATCAGTCACGTGATCAGTGTGTGATCAGCCACGTGATCAGTGCATGATGAGCCACGTGATCAGTGCATGATCAATTACGTGATCAGTGCATGATCAGTCACGTGATCAGTGCATGGTAGCTACGTGATCAGTGCATGATCAGCCACGTGATCAGTGCATGATAGCCACGTGATCAGTGCATGATCAGCCACGTGATCAGTGCATGATCAGCCACGTGATCAGTGCATGATCAGCCACGTGATCAGTGCATGATCAGTCATGTGTCAGTGCATGATAGCCCGTGATCAGTGCATGATCAGTCCCGTGATCAGTGCATGATCAGCCACGTGATCAGTGCATGATCAGCCACGTGATCAGTGCATGATAGCCACGTGATCAGTGCATGATCAGCCACGTGATCAGTGCATGATCAGTCACGTGATCAGTGCATGATCAGCCACGTGATCAGTGCATGATCAGCCACGTGATCAGTGCATGATCAGCCACGTGATCAGTGCATGATCAGCCACGTGATCAGTGCATGATCAGTCACGTGATCAGTGCATGATCAGTCACGTGATCAGTGTATGATCAGCCACGTGAACAGTGCATGCTCAGTCACGTGATCAGGGCCTGCTGAGCTGCGTGATTACTGTCTGCTCATCTGCTTGACAATTGCCAGCTGAGCTGCACGATTCCTGCCTGTCATCTGCTTGACAATTGCCAGCTGTGCTGCGTAATTCCTGCCTGCTCAGCTGCTTGATTATTGCCAGCTGAGCAGCATGATTTCTCACAGCTGAGTTCCATGATTATTGCCTGCTGACTGATTCGTGCCTACTCAGCTCTTTGTTCATTGCCTCCAGAGGCACATGATCAGTGTATGATAGCAAACATGATCAGTGCATGATCAGTCACATGATCAGTGCATGATAAGCCACGTGATCAGTGCATGATCAGTCATGTGATCAGTGCATGATCAGTCATGTGATCAGTGCATGATAGCCACGTGATCAGTGCATGATCAGCCACGTGATCAGTGCATGATAGCCACGTGATCAGTGCATGATCAGTCACGTGATCAGTGCATGATCAGTCACGTGATCAGTGCATGATCAGTCACGTGATCAGTGCATGATCAGTCACGTGATCAGTGCATGATCAGTCACGTGATCAGTGCATGATCAGTCACGTGATCAGTGCATGATAGCTACGTGATCAGTGCATGATCAGTCACGTGATCAGTGCATGATCAGCCACGTGATCAGTGCATGATCATCCACGTGATCAGTGCATGATCAGCCACGTGATCAGTGCATGATCAGTCACGTGATCAGTGCATGATCAGTCACGTGATCAGTGCATGATCAGCCACGTGATCAGTGCATGATCAGCCACGTGATCAGTGCATGATCAGTCACGTGATCAGTGCATGATCAGTCACGTGATCAGTGCATGGTAGCTACGTGATCAGTGCATGATCAGCCACGTGATCAGTGCATGATAGCCACGTGATCAGTGCATGATCAGCCACGTGATCAGTGCATGATAGCCACGTGATCAGTGCATGATCAGTCACGTGATCAGTGTGATCAGCCACGTGATCAGTGCATGATCAGCCACGTGATCAGTGCATGATCAGTCACGTGATCAGTGCATGATAGCCACGTGATCAGTGCATGATCAGCCACGTGATCAGTGCATGATAGCCACGTGATCAGTGCATGATAGCCACGTGATCAGTGCATGATCAGTCACGTGATCAGTGCATGATCAGTCACGTGATCAGTGCATGATCATTTACGTGATCAGTGCATGATCAGTCACGTGACCAGTATATGGTAGCTACGTGATCATTGCATGACAGCCACGTGATCAGTGCATGATAGCCACGTGATCAGTGCATGATCAGTCACGTGATCAGTGTATGATCAGCCACGTGATCAGTGCATGAGTGCCACGTGATCAGTGCATGATAGTCACGTGACAGTGTGTGATCAGCCACGTGATCAGTGCATGATCAGCCACGTGATCAGTGCATGATAGCCACGTGATCAGTGCATGATCAGTCACGTGATCAGTGCATGATCAGCCACGTGATCAGTGCATGATCAGACACGTGATCAGTGTATGATCAGCCACGTGAACAGTGCATGCTCAGTCACGTGATCAGGGCCTGCTGAGCTGCGTGATTACTGTCTGCTCATCTGCTTGACAATTGCCAGCTGAGCTGCACGATCCTGCCTGTCATCTGCTTGACAATTGCCAGCTGTGCTGCGTAATTCCTGCCTGCTCAGCTGCTTGATTATTGCCAGCTGAGCAGCATGATTCCTCACAGCTGAGTTCCATGATTATTGCCTGCTGACTGTTTCTTGCCTACTCAGCTCTTTGTTCATTGCCTCCAGAGGCACATGATCAGTGTATGATAGCAAACATGATCAGTGCATGATCAGTCACATGATCAGTGCATGATAAGCCACGTGATCAGTGCATGATCAGTCACGTGATCAGTGCATGATCAGTCACGTGATCAGTGCATGATAGCCACGTGATCAGTGCATGATCAGCCACGTGATCAGTGCATGATAGCCACGTGATCAGTGCATGATCAGTCACGTGATCAGTGCATGATAGCCACGTGATCAGTGCATGATCAGCCACGTGATCAGTGCATGATCAGTCACGTGATCAGTGCATGATAGCTACGTGATCAGTGCATGATCAGCCACGTGATCAGTGCATGATAGCCACGTGATCAGTGCATGATAGCCACGTGATCAGTGCATGATCAGTCACGTGATCAGTGCATGATCAGTCACGTGATCAGTGCATGATCATTTACGTGATCAGTGCATGATCAGTCACGTGACCAGTATATGGTAGCTACGTGATCATTGCATGACAGCCACGTGATCAGTGCATGATAGCCACGTGATCAGTGCATGATCAGTTACGTGATCAGTGTATGATCAGCCACGTGATCAGTGCATGAGTGCCACGTGATCAGTGCATGATATGTCACGTGACAGTGTGTGATCAGCCACGTGATCAGTGCATGATCAGCCACGTGATCAGTGCATGATAGCCACGTGATCAGTGCATGATCAGTTACGTGAGCAGTGTATGATCAGCCACGTGATCAGTGCATGGTCAGACACGTGATCAGTGTATGATCAGCCACGTGATCAGTGCATGATATCCACGTGATCAGTGCATGATCATCACGTGATCAGTGTATGATCAGCCACGTGAACAGTGCATGCTCAGTCACGTGATCAGGGCCTGCTGAGCTGCGTGATTACTGTCTGCTCATCTGCTTGACAATTGCCAGCTGTGCTGCGTAATTCCTGCCTGCTCAGCTGCTTGATCATTGCCAGCTGAGCAGCATGATTCCTCACACATGAGTTCCATGATTATTGCCTGCTGACTGTTTGATTCGTGCCTACTCAGCTCTTTGTTTATTGCCTCCAGAGGCACATGATCAGTGTATGATAGCAAACATGATCAGCGCATGATCAGTCACATGATCAGCGCCATTAAGTCACGTGATCACTACATGATAGTCATGTGATCAGTCCATGCTCAGTCACGGTATCAGTGCATGATCAGCCACGTGATCAGTGCATGATCAGCCACGTGATCAGTGCATGATAGCCACGTGATCAGTGCATGATCAGTCACGTGATCAGTGCATGATCAGGCACGTGATCAGTGCATGATCAGCCACGTGATCAGTGCATGATAGCCACGTGATCAGTGCATGATCAGTCACCTGATGGGTGTATGATCAGTCACGTGACCAGTACATGGTAGCTACATGATCATTGCATGATCAGCCACGTGAGTAGTGCATGATAGCCACGTGATCAGTGCATGATCAGTCACGTGATCAGTGCATGATCAGTCATGTGATCAGTGCATGATCAGGCACGTGATCAGTGCATGATCAGCCACGTGATCAGTGCATGATAGCCACGTGATCAGTGCATGATCAGTCACGTGATCAGTGCATGATCAGTCACGTGATCAGTGCATGATAGCCACGTGATCAGTGCATGATCAGTCACGTGATCAGTGCATGATCAGTCACGTGATCAGTGCATGATCAGCCACGTGATCAGTGCATGATCAGCCACGTGATCAGTGCATGATCAATTACGTGATCAGTGCATGATCAGTCACGTGACCAGTACATGGTAGCTGCGTGATCAGTGCATGATCAGCCACGTGATCAGTGCATGATAGCCACGTGATCAGTGCATGATCAGTCACGTGATCAGTGCATGATCAGTCACGTGATCAGTGCATGATCAGCCACGTGATCAGTGCATGATAGCCACGTGATCAGTGCATGATCAGTCACGTGATACGTGTGTGATCAGCCACGTGATCAGTGCATGATGAGCCACGTGATCAGTGCAGGATCAATTACGTGATCAGTGCATGATCAGTCACGTGACCAGTACATGGTTGCTACGTGATCGTTGCATGATCAGCCACGTGAGCAGAGCATGATAGCCACGTGATCAGTGCATGATCAGTCACGTGATCAGTACATGATCAGTCACGTGAACAGTGCATGATCATTTACGTGATCTGTGCATGATCAGTCACGTGACCAGTATATGGTAGCTACGTGATCATTCCATGACGAGCCACGTGAGCAGTGCATGATAGCCACGTGATGTGTGCATGATGAGTTACGTGAGCAGAGTATGATCAGCCACGTGATCAGTGCATGAGTGCCACGTGATCAGTGCATGATATGTCACGTGACAGGTGTGTGATCAGCCACGTGAACAGTGCATGTTCAGCCACGTGATCAGTGCATGATAGCCACGTGATCAGTGCATGATCAGTTACGTGAGCAGTGTATGATCAGCCACGTGATCAGTGCATGGTCAGACACGTGAACAGTGTATGATCAGCCACGTGATCAGTGCATGATATCCAAGTGATCAGTGCATGATCATCACGTGATCAGTGTATGATCAGCCACGTGAACAGTGCATGCTCAGTCACGTGATCAGGGCCTGCTGAGCTGCGTGATTACTGTCTGCTCATCTGCTTGACAATTGCCAGCTGAGCTGCACGATTCCTGCCTGTCATCTGCTTGACAATTGCCAGCTGTGCTGCGTAATTCCTGCCTGCTCAGCTGCTTGATTATTGCCAGCTGAGCAGCATGATTCCTCACACCTGAGTTCCATGATTATTGCCTGCTGACTGTTTGATTCGTGCCTACTCAGCTCTTTGTTTATTGCCTCCAGAGGCACATGATCAGTGTATGATAGCAAACATGATCAGCGCATGATCAGTCACATGATCAGCGCCATTAAGTCACGTGATCACTACATGATAGTCATGTGATCAGTCCATGCTCAGTCACGGTATCAGTGCATGATCAGCCACGTGATCAGTGCATGATCAGCCACGTGATCAGTGCATGATCAGCCACGTGATCAGTGCATGATCAGTCATGTGATCAGTGCATGATCAGCCACGTGATCAGTGCATGATCAGTCACGTGATCAGTGCATGATCAGCCACGTGATCAGTGCATGATCAGCCACGTGATCAGTGCATGATCAGTCACGTGATCAGTGCATGATCAGTCACGTGATCAGTGCATGATCAGCCACGTGATCAGTGCATGATAGCCACGTGATCAGTGCATGATCAGTCACGTGATCAGTGCATGATCAGCCACGTGATCAGTGCATGATCAGCCACGTGATCAGTGCATGATCAGCCACGTGATCAGTGCATGATAGCCACGTGATCAGTGCATGATCAGTCACGTGATCAGTGCATGATCAGCCACGTGATCAGTGCATGATCAGCCACGTGATCAGTGCATGATCAGCCACGTGATCAGTGCATGATAGCCACGTGATCAGTGCATGATCAGTCACGTGATCAGTGCATGATCAGTCACGTGATCAGTGCATGATCAGCCACGTGATCAGTGCATGATCAGCCACGTGATCAGTGCATGATCAGTCACGTGATCAGTGCATGATCAGCCACGTGATCAGTGCATGATCAGTCACGTGATCAGTGCATGATCAGCCACGTGATCAGTGCATGATAGCCACGTGATCAGTGCATGATCAGTCACGTGATCAGTGCATGATCAGTCACGTGATCAGTGCATGATAGCCACGTGATCAGTGCATGATAGCCACGTGATCAGTGCATGATCAGTCACGTGATCAGTGCATGATCAGCCACGTGATCAGTGCATGATCAGTCACGTGATCAGTGCATGATCAGCCACGTGATCAGTGCATGATCAGCCACGTGATCAGTGCATGATATTACGTGATCAGTGCATGATCAGCCACGTGATCAGTGCATGATAGCCACGTGATCAGTGCATGATCAGTCACGTGATCAGTGTATGATCAGCCACGTGAACAGTGCATGCTCAGTCACGTGATCAGGGCCTGCTGAGCTGCGTGATTACTGTCTGCTCATCTGCTTGACAATTGCCAGCTGAGCTGCACGATTCCTGCCTGTCATCTGCTTGACAATTGCCAGCTGTGCTGCGTAATTCCTGCCTGCTCAGCTGCTTGATTATTGCCAGCTGAGCAGCATGATTTCTCAGAGCTGAGTTCCATGATTATTGCCTGCTGACTGATTCCTGCCTACTCAGCTCTTTGTTCATTGCCTCCAGAGGCACATGATCAGTGTATGATAGCAAACATGATCAGCACATGATCAGTCACATGATCAGTGCATGATAAGCCACGTGATCAGTGCATGATCAGTCACGTGATCAGTGCATGATCAGTCATGTGATCAGTGCATGATAGCTGCGTGATCAGTGCATGATCAGCCACGTGATCAGTGCATGATAGCCACGTGATCAGTGCATGATCAGTCACGTGATCAGTGCATGATAGCACGTGATCAGTGCATGATCAGCCACGTGATCAGTGCATGATAGCCACGTGATCAGTGCATGATAGCCACGTGATCAGTGCATGATCAGTCACGTGATCAGTGCATGATCAGTCACGTGATCAGTGCATGATCAGTCACGTGATCAGTGCATGATCAGTCACGTGATCAGTGCATGGTAGCCGTGATCATTGCATGATCAGCCACGTGATCAGTGCATGATAGCCACGTGATCAGTGCATGATCAGTCACGTGATCAGTGCATGATCAGCCACGTGATCAGTGCATGATGCCACGTGATCAGTGCATGATCAGTCACGTGATCAGTGTGTGATCAGCCACGTGATCAGTGCATGATCAGCCACGTGATCAGTGCATGATCAGCCACGTGATCAGTGCATGATCAGTCACGTGATCAGTGCATGATCAGCCACGTGATCAGTGCATGATAGCCACGTGATCAGTGCATGATCAGTCACGTGATCAGTGCATGATCAGTCACGTGATCAGTGCATGATCAGCCACGTGATCAGTGCATGATCAGCCACGTGATCAGTGCATGATCAGTCACGTGATCAGTGCATGATCAGTCACGTGATCAGTGCATGATAGCCCGTGATCAGTGCATGATCAGTCCCGTGATCAGTGCATGATCAGCCACGTGATCAGTGCATGATAGCCACGTGATCAGTGCATGATCAGTCACGTGATCAGTGCATGATCAGCCACGTGATCAGTGCATGATCAGTCACGTGATCAGTGCATGATCAGCCACGTGATCAGTGCATGATCAGTTACGTGATCAGTGCATGATCAGTCACGTGATCAGTGCATGATAGCTGCGTGATCAGTGCATGATCAGCCACGTGATCAGTGCATGATAGCCACGTGATCAGTGCATGATCAGTCACGTGATCAGTGTATGATCAGCCACGTGATCAGTGCATGATCAGCCACGTGATCAGTGCATGATCAGCCACGTGATCAGTGCATGATAGCCACGTGATCAGTGCATGATCAGTCACGTGATCAGTGCATGATCAGTCACGTGATCAGTGCATGATCAGCCACGTGATCAGTGCATGATAGCCACGTGATCAGTGCATGATCAGTCACGTGATCAGTGCATGATCAGTCACGTGATCAGTGCATGATCAGTCACGTGATCAGTGCATGTAGCTACGTGATCATTGCATGATCAGCCACGTGATCAGTGCATGATAGCCACGTGATCAGTGCATGATCAGTCACGTGATCAGTGCATGATCAGTCACGTGATCAGTGCATGATCAGTCACGTGATCAGTGCATGATCAGTCACGTGATCAGTGCATGTAAGCTACGTGATCAGTGCATGATCAGCCACGTGATCAGTGCATGATAGCCACGTGATCAGTGCATGATCAGCCACGTGATCAGTGCATGATCAGCCACGTGATCAGTGCATGATCAGCCACGTGATCAGTGCATGATCAGCCACGTGATCAGTGCATGATACCACGTGATCAGTGCATGATCAGTCACGTGATCAGTGCATGATCAGCCACGTGATCAGTGCATGATCAGCCACGTGATCAGTGCATGATCAGCCACGTGATCAGTGCATGATCAGTCACGTGATCAGTGCATGATCAGCCACGTGATCAGTGCATGATCAGCCACGTGATCAGTGCATGATAGTCACGTGATCAGTGCATGATCAGTCACGTGATCAGTGCATGATCAGTCACGTGATCAGTGCATGATCAGCCACGTGATCAGTGCATGATCAATTACGTGATCAGTGCATGATCAGTCACGTGATCAGTGCATGGTAGCTACGTGATCAGTGCATGATCAGCCACGTGATCAGTGCATGATAGCCACGTGATCAGTGCATGATCAGTCACGTGATCAGTGCATGATCAGTCACGTGATCAGTGCATGATCAGTTACGTGATCAGTGCATGATCAGTCACGTGACCAGTGCATGGTAGCTACGTGATCATTGCATGATCAGCCACGTGATCAGTGCATGATAGCCACGTGATCAGTGCATGATCAGTCACGTGATCAGTGCATGATCAGTCACGTGATCAGTGCATGATCAGTCACGTGATCAGTGCATGATCAGTCACGTGATCAGTGCATGATCAGTCACGTGATCAGTGCATGTAGCCACGTGATCAGTGCATGATCAGCCACGTGATCAGTGCATGATGCCACGTGATCAGTGCATGATCAGTCACGTGATCAGTGTATGATCAGCCACGTGATCAGTGCATGATCAGCCACGTGATCAGTGCATGATAGCCACGTGATCAGTGCATGATCAGTTACGTGATCAGTGCATGATCAGCCACGTGATCAGTGCATGATCAGACACGTGATCAGTGTATGATCAGCCACGTGATCAGTGCATGATATCCACGTGATCAGTGCATGATCAGTCACGTGATCAGTGCATGCTCAGTCACGTGATCAGGGCCTGCTGAGCTGCGTGATTACTGTCTGCTCATCTGCTTGACAATTGCCAGCTGTGCTGCGTAATTCCTGCCTGCTCAGCTGCTTGATTATTGCCAGCTGAGCAGCATGATTCCTCACAGCTGAGTTCCATGATTATTGCCTGCTGACTGTTTGATTCGTGCCTACTCAGCTCTTGTTTATTGCCTCCAGAGGCACATGATCAGTGTATGATAGCAAACATGATCAGCGCATGATCAGCGCCATTAAGTCACGTGATCACTACATGATAGTCATGTGATCAGTCCATGCTCAGTCACGGTATCAGTGCATGATCAGCCACGTGATCAGTGCATGATAGCCACGTGATCAGTGCATGATCAGCCACGTGATCAGTGCATGATCAGCCACGTGATCAGTGCATGATAGCCACGTGATCAGTGCATGATCAGTCACGTGATCAGTGCATGATCAGTCACGTGATCAGTGCATGATCAGCCACGTGATCAGTGCATGATAGCCACGTGATCAGTGCATGATCAGTCACGTGATCAGTGCATGGTAGCCACGTGATCATTGCATGATCAGCCACGTGATCAGTGCATGATAGCCACGTGATCAGTGCATGATCAGTTACGTGATCAGTGCATGATCAGCCACGTGATCAGTGCATGATAGCAACGTGATCAGTGCATGATCAGTCACGTGATCAGTGCATGATCAGTCACGTGATCAGTGCATGATCAGCCACGTGATCAGTGCATGATCAGCCACGTGATCAGTGCATGATCAGTCACGTGATCAGTGCATGATCAGTCACGTGATCAGTGCATGATCAGTCCACGTGATCAGTGCATGATCAGTCACGTGATCAGTGCATGATAGCCCGTGATCAGTGCATGATCAGTCACGTGATCAGTGCATGATCAGCCACGTGATCAGTGCATGATAGCCACGTGATCAGTGCATGATCAGTCACGTGATCAGTGCATGATCAGCCACGTGATCAGTGCATGATCAGCCACGTGATCAGTGCATGAGTACGTGATCAGTGCATGATCAGTCACGTGATCAGTGCATGATAGCCACGTGATCAGTGCATGATCAGTCACGTGATCAGTGTATGATCAGCCACGTGAACAGTGCATGCTCAGTCACGTGATCAGGGCCTGCTGAGCTGCGTGATTACTGTCTGCTCATCTGCTTGACAATTGCCAGCTGAGCTGCACGATTCCTGCCTGTCATCTGCTTGACAATTGCCAGCTGTGCTGCGTAATTCCTGCCTGCTCATCTACTTGATTATTGCCAGCTGAGCAGCATGATTTCTCAGAGCTGAGTTCCATGATTATTGCCTGCTGACTGTTTCCTGCCTACTCAGCTCTATGTTCATTGCCTCCAGAGGCACATGATCAGTGTATGACACCAAACATGATCAGCACATGATCAGTCACATGATCAGTGCATGATAAGCCACGTGATCAGTGCATGATCAGTTACGTGATCAGTGCATGATCAGTCACGTGATCAGTGCATGGTAGCTGCGTGATCAGTGCATGATCAGCCACGTGATCAGTGCATGATCAGTCACGTGATCAGTGCATGATCAGTCACGTGATCAGTGCATGATAGCCACGTGATCAGTGCATGATCAGTCACGTGATCAGTGCATGATCAGTCACGTGATCAGTGCATGATCAGCCACGTGATCAGTGCATGATAGCCACGTGATCAGTGCATGATAGCCACGTGATCAGTGCATGATCAGTCACGTGATCAGTGCATGATCAGTCACGTGATCGTGTGTGATCAGCCACGTGATCAGTGCATGATGAGCCACGTGATCAGTGCATGATCAATTACGTGATCAGTGCATGATCAGTCACGTGACCAGTACATGGTAGCTACGTGATCAGTGCATGATCAGCCACGTGATCAGTGCATGATAGCCACGTGATCAGTGCATGATCAGTCACGTGATCAGTGCATGATCAGTCACGTGATCAGTGCATGATCAGTCACGTGATCAGTGCATGATCAGTCACGTGATCAGTGCATGGTAGCTACGTGATCAGTGCATGATCAGCCACGTGATCAGTGCATGATAGCCACGTGATCAGTGCATGATCAGTTACGTGATCAGTGTATGATCAGCCACGTGATCAGTGCATGATGCCACGTGATCAGTGCATGATATCACGTGATCAGTGCATGATCAGCCACGTGATCAGTGCATGATCAGCCACGTGATCAGTGCATGATAGCCACGTGATCAGTGCATGATCAGTCACGTGATCAGTGCATGATCAGCCACGTGATCAGTGCATGATCATCACGTGATCAGTGCATGATCAGCCACGTGATCAGTGCATGATAGCCACGTGATCAGTGCATGATCAGTCACGTGATCAGTGCATGATCAGTCACGTGATCAGTGCATGATCAGCCACGTGATCAGTGCATGATCAGTCATGTGTCAGTGCATGATAGCCCGTGATCAGTGCATGATCAGTCCCGTGATCAGTGCATGATCAGCCACGTGATCAGTGCATGATAGCCACGTGATCAGTGCATGATCAGTCACGTGATCAGTGCATGATCAGTCACGTGATCAGTGCATGTGATCAGCCACGTGATCAGTGCATGATCAGTCACGTGATCAGTGCATGATCAGCCACGTGATCAGTGCATGATCAGTCACGTGATCAGTGCATGATCAGCCACGTGATCAGTGCATGATAGCCACGTGATCAGTGCATGATCAGTCACGTGATCAGTGCATGATCAGTCACGTGATCAGTGCATGATCATTCACGTGATCAGTGCATGATCAGTCACGTGATCAGTGCATGGTAGCTACGTGATCAGTGCATGATCAGCCACGTGATCAGTGCATGATAGCCACGTGATCAGTGCATGATCAGTCACGTGATCAGTGCATGATCAGCCACGTGATCAGTGCATGATCAGTCACGTGATCAGTGCATGATCAGCCACGTGATCAGTGCATGATCAGTCATGTGTCAGTGCATGATAGCCCGTGATCAGTGCATGATCAGTCCCGTGATCAGTGCATGATCAGCCACGTGATCAGTGCATGATAGCCACGTGATCAGTGCATGATCAGTCACGTGATCAGTGCATGATCAGCCACGTGATCAGTGCATGATCAGCCACGTGATCAGTGCATGATCAGTCACGTGATCAGTGTATGATCAGCCACGTGATCAGTGCATGGTCAGACACGTGAACAGTGTATGATCAGCCACGTGATCAGTGCATGATATCCAAGTGATCAGTGCATGATCAATCACGTGATCAGTGTATGATCAGCCACGTGAACAGTGCATGCTCAGTCACGTGATCAGGGCCTGCTGAGCTGCGTGATTACTGTCTGCTCATCTGCTTGACAATTGCCAGCTGAGCTGCACGATTCCTGCCTGTCATCTGCTTGACAATTGCCAGCTGTGCTGCGTAATTCCTGCCTGCTCAGCTGCTTGATTATTGCCAGCTGAGCAGCATGATTCCTCACAGCTGAGTTCCATGATTATTGCCTGCTGACTGTTTGATTCGTGCCTACTCAGCTCTTTGTTTATTGCCTCCAGAGGCACATGATCAGTGTATGATAGCAAACATGATCAGCGCATGATCAGTCACATGATCAGCGCCATTAAGTCACGTGATCACTACATGATAGTCATGTGATCAGTCCATGCTCAGTCACGGTATCAGTGCATGATCAGCCACGTGATCAGTGCATGATCTGTCACATGATTAGTGTATGATCATCCACGTGATCAGTGCATGGGCAGTCATGTGATCAGTGCATGATATAGACGTGATCAGTGCATGATCAGTCACGTGATCAGTGCATGATAGCCACGTGATCAGTGCATGATCAGTCACCTGATGGGTGTATGATCATTCACGTGACCTGTACATGGTAGCTACATGATCATTGCATGATCAGCCACGTGAGTAGTGCATGATAGCCACGTGATCAGTGCATGATCAGTCACGTGATCAGTGCATGATCAGTCATGTGACCAGTACATGGTAGCTGCGTGATCATTGCATGATCAGCCACGTGAGCAGTGCATGATAGCCACGTGATCAGTGCATGATCAGTCACGTGATCAGTGCATGATCAGTCACGTGATCAGTGCATGATAGCCACGTGATCAGTGCATGATCAGCCACGTGATCAGTGCATGATAGCCACGTGATCAGTGCATGATCAGTCACGTGATCAGTGCATGATCAGTCACGTGATCAGTGCATGATCAGTTACGTGATCAGTGCATGATCAGTCACGTGACCAGTGCATGGTAGCTACGTGATCATTGCATGATCAGCCACGTGATCAGTGCATGATAGCCACGTGATCAGTGCATGATCAGTCACGTGATCAGTGCATGATCAGCCACGTGATCAGTGCATGATGCCACGTGATCAGTGCATGATCAGTCACGTGATCAGTGCATGATCAGCCACGTGATCAGTGCATGATCAGCCACGTGATCAGTGCATGATAGCCACGTGATCAGTGCATGATCAGTCACGTGATCAGTGCATGATCAGCCACGTGATCAGTGCATGATCAGCCACGTGATCAGTGCATGATCAGTCACGTGATCAGTGCATGATCAGCCACGTGATCAGTGCATGATCAGTCACGTGATCAGTGCATGATCAGCCACGTGATCAGTGCATGATAGCCACGTGATCAGTGCATGATCAGTCACGTGATCAGTGCATGATCAGTCACGTGATCAGTGCATGATCAGCCACGTGATCAGTGCATGATAGCCACGTGATCAGTGCATGATCAGTCACGTGATCAGTGCATGATCAGCCACGTGATCAGTGCATGATCAGTCACGTGATCAGTGCATGATCAGCCACGTGATCAGTGCATGATAGCCACGTGATCAGTGCATGATCAGTCACGTGATCAGTGCATGATCAGTCACGTGATCAGTGCATGATCAGCCACGTGATCAGTGCATGATAGCCACGTGATCAGTGCATGATCAGTCACGTGATCAGTGCATGATCAGCCACGTGATCAGTGCATGTCAGTCATGTGTCAGTGCATGATAGCCCATGATCAGTGCATGATCAGTCCCGTGATCAGTGCATGATCAGCCACGTGATCAGTGCATGATAGCCACGTGATCAGTGCATGATCAGTCACGTGATCAGTGCATGATCAGCCACGTGATCAGTGCATGATAGCCACGTGATCAGTGCATGATATACGTGATCAGTGCATGATCAGTCACGTGATCAGTGCATGATAGCCACGTGATCAGTGCATGATCAGTCACGTGATCAGTGTATGATCAGCCACGTGAACAGTGCATGCTCAGTCACGTGATCAGGGCCTGCTGAGCTGCGTGATTACTGTCTGCTCATCTGCTTGACAATTGCCAGCTGAGCTGCACGATTCCTGCCTGTCATCTGCTTGACAATTGCCACCTGTGCTGCGTAATTCCTGCCTGCTCATCTACTTGATTATTGCCAGCTGAGCAGCATGATTTCTCAGAGCTGAGTTCCATGATTATAGCCTGCTGACTGTTTCCTGCCTACTCAGCTCTATGTTCATTGCCTCCAGAGGCACATGATCAGTGTATGACACCAAACATGATCAGTGCATGATCAGTCACATGATCAGTGCATGATAAGCCAGGTGATCAGTGCATGATCAGTCACGTGATCAGTGCATGATCAGTCACGTGATCAGTGCATGGTAGCCACGTGATCAGTGCATGATCAGCCACGTGATCAGTGCATGATAGCCACGTGATCAGTGCATGATCAGTCACGTGATCAGTGCATGATAGCCACGTGATCAGTGCATGATCAGCCACGTGATCAGTGCATGATCAGTCACGTGATCAGTGCATGATAGCTACGTGATCAGTGCATGATCAGCCACGTGATCAGTGCATGATAGCCACGTGATCAGTGCATGATCAGCCACGTGATCAGTGCATGATCAGTCACGTGATCAGTGCATGATCATTTACGTGATCAGTGCATGATCAGTCACGTGACCAGTATATGGTAGCTTCGTGATCATTCCATGACGAGCCACGTGAGCAGTGCATGATAGCCACGTGATGTGTGCATGATGAGTTACGTGAGCAGAGTATGATCAGCCACGTGATCAGTGCATGAGTGCCACGTGATCAGTGCATGATATGTCACGTGACAGGTGTGTGATCAGCCACGTGAACAGTGCATGTTCAGCCACGTGATCAGTGCATGATAGCCACGTGATCAGTGCATGATCAGTTACGTGAGCAGTGTATGATCAGCCACGTGATCAGTGCATGGTCAGACACGTGAACAGTGTATGATCAGCCACGTGATCAGTGCATGATATCCAAGTGATCAGTGCATGATCAATCACGTGATCAGTGTATGATCAGCCACGTGAACAGTGCATGCTCAGTCACGTGATCAGGGCCTGCTGAGCTGCGTGATTACTGTCTGCTCATCTGCTTGACAATTGCCAGCTGAGCTGCACGATTCCTGCCTGTCATCTGCTTGACAATTGCCAGCTGTGCTGCGTAATTCCTGCCTGCTCAGCTGCTTGATTATTGCCAGCTGAGCAGCATGATTCCTCACAGCTGAGTTCCATGATTATTGCCTGCTGACTGTTTCATTCCTACTCAGCTCTTTGTTTATTGCCTCCAGAGGCACATGATCAGTGTATGATAGCAAACATGATCAGCACATGATCAGTCACATGATCAGTGCATGATAAGCCACGTGATCAGTGCATGATCAGTCACGTGATCAGTGCATGATCAGTCACGTGATCAGTGCATGATAGCTGCGTGATCAGTGCATGATCAGCCACGTGATCAGTGCATGATAGCCACGTGATCAGTGCATGATCAGTCACGTGATCAGTGCATGATCAGTCACGTGATCAGTGCATGATCAGTCACGTGATCAGTGCATGATAGCCACGTGATCAGTGCATGATCAGTCACGTGATCGTGCATGATCAGCCACGTGATCAGTGCATGATAGCCACGTGATCAGTGCATGATCAGTCACGTGATCAGTGCATGATCAGTCACGTGATCAGTGCATGATCAGTCACGTGATCAGTGCATGATAGCCACGTGATCAGTGCATGATCAGTCACGTGATCAGTGTGTGATCAGCCACGTGATCAGTGCATGATGAGCCACGTGATCAGTGCATGATCAATTACGTGATCAGTGCATGATCAGTCACGTGACCAGTACATGGTTGCTACGTGATCAGTTGCATGATCAGCCACGTGAGCAGTGCATGATAGCCACGTGATCAGTGCATGATCAGTCACGTGATCAGTGCATGATCAGTCACGTGATCAGTGCATGATCATTTACGTGATCAGTGCATGATCAGTCACGTGACCAGTATATGGTAGCTACGTGATCATTGCATGACAGCCACGTGATCAGTGCATGATAGCCACGTGATCAGTGCATGATCAGTCACGTGATCAGTGCATGATCAGCCACGTGATCAGTGCATGATCAGTCACGTGATCAGTGCATGATCAGCCACGTGATCAGTGCATGATAGCCACGTGATCAGTGCATGATCAGTTACGTGATCAGTGCATGATCAGCCACGTGATCAGTGCATGATAGCCACGTGATCAGTGCATGATCAGTCACGTGATCAGTGTTTTATCAGCCACGTGAACAGTGCATGCTCAGTCACGTGATCAGGGCCTGCTGAGCTGCGTGATTCCAGTCTGCTCATCTGCTTGACAATTGCCAGCTGAGCTGCACGATTCCTGCCTGTCATCTGCTTGACAATTGCCAGCTGTGCTGCGTAATTCCTGCCTGCTCAGCTGCTTGATTATTGCCAGCTGAGCAGCATGATTCCTCACAGCTGAGTTCCATGATTATAGCCTGCTGACTGATTCGTGCCTACTCAGCTCTTTGTTTATTGCCTCCAGAGGCACATGATCAGTGTGTGACACCAAACATGATCAGCACATGATCAGTGCATGATAAGCCACGTGATCAGTGCATGATCAGTCACGTGATCAGTGCATGATCAGTCACGTGATCAGTGCATGATAGCTGCGTGATCAGTGCATGATCAGCCACGTGATCAGTGCATGATATCCACGTGATCAGTGCATGATAGCCACGTGATCAGTGCATGATCAGTCACGTGATCAGTGCATGATCAGTCACGTGATCAGTGCATGATCAGTCACGTGATCAGTGCATGATCAGTCACGTGACCAGTACATGGTAGCTACATGATCATTGCATGATCAGCCACGTGATCAGTGCATGATAGCCACGTGATCAGTGCATGATCAGTCACGTGATCAGTGCATGATCAGCCACGTGATCAGTGCATGATGCCACGTGATCAGTGCATGATAGTCACGTGATCAGTGCATGATCAGCCACGTGATCAGTGCATGATCAGCCACGTGATCAGTGCATGATAGCCACGTGATCAGTGCATGATCAGTCACGTGATCAGTGCATGATCAGCCACGTGATCAGTGCATGATCAGTCACGTGATCAGTGTATGATCAGCCACGTGATCAGTGCATGATCAGTCACGTGATCAGGGCCTGCTGAGCTGCGTGATTACTGTCTGCTCATCTGCTTGACAATTGCCAGCTGAGCTGCATGATCCTGCCTGTCATCTGCTTGACAATTGCCAGCTGTGCTGCGTAATTCCTGCCTGCTCAGCTGCTTGATTATTGCCAGCTGAGCAGCATGATTTCTCAGAGCTGAGTTCCATGATTATAGCCTGCTGACTCTTTCTTTCCTACTCAGCTCTATGTTCATTGCCTCCAGAGGCACATGATCAGTGTATGACACCAAACATGATCAGTGCATGATCAGTCACATGATCAGTGCATGATAAGCCACGTGATCAGTGCATGATCAGTCACGTGATCAGTGCATGATCAGTCACGTGATCAGTGCATGATAGCCACGTGATCAGTGCATGATCAGCCACGTGATCAGTGCATGATAGCCACGTGATCAGTGCATGATCAGTCACGTGATCAGTGCATGATAGCCACGTGATCAGTGCATGATCAGCCACGTGATCAGTGCATGATCAGTCACGTGATCAGTGCATGATAGCTACGTGATCAGTGCATGATCAGCCACGTGATCAGTGCATGATAGCCACGTGATCAGTGCATGATCAGCCACGTGATCAGTGCATGATCAGTCACGTGATCAGTGCATGATCATTTACGTGATCAGTGCATGATCAGTCACGTGACCAGTATATGGTAGCTACGTGATCATTCCATGACGAGCCACGTGAGCAGTGCATGATAGCCACGTGATGTGTGCATGATCAGTTACGTGAGCAGAGTATGATCAGCCACGTGATCAGTGCATGAGTGCCACGTGATCAGTGCATGATATGTCACGTGACAGGTGTGTGATCAGCCACGTGATCAGTGCATGATCAGCCACGTGATCAGTGCATGATAGCCACGTGATCAGTGCATGATCAGTTACGTGAGCAGTGTATGATCAGCCACGTGATCAGTGCATGGTCAGACACGTGAACAGTGTATGATCAGCCACGTGATCAGTGCATGATATCCAAGTGATCAGTGCATGATCAGTCACGTGATCAGTGTATGATCAGCCACGTGAACAGTGCATGCTCAGTCACGTGATCAGGGCCTGCTGAGCTGCGTGATTACTGTCTGCTCATCTGCTTGACAATTGCCAGCTGAGCTGCACGATTCCTGCCTGTCATCTGCTTGACAATTGCCAGCTGTGCTGCGTAATTCCTGCCTGCTCAGCTGCTTGATTATTGCCAGCTGAGCAGCATGATTCCTCACAGCTGAGTTCCATGATTATTGCCTGCTGACTGTTTCATTCCTACTCAGCTCTTTGTTCATTGCCTCCAGAGGCACATGATCAGTGTATGACACCAAACATGATCAGCATGATCAGTCACATGATCAGTGCATGATAAGCCACGTGATCAGTGCATGATCAGTCACGTGATCAGTGCATGATCAGTCACGTGATCAGTGCATGATAGCCACGTGATCAGTGCATGATCAGCCACGTGATCAGTGCATGATAGCCACGTGATCAGTGCATGATCAGTCACGTGATCAGTGCATGATCAGTCACGTGATCAGTGCATGATCAGTCACGTGATCAGTGCATGATAGCCACGTGATCAGTGCATGATCAGTCACGTGATCGTGTATGATCAGCCACGTGATCAGTGCATGATAGCCACGTGATCAGTGCATGATCAGTCACGTGATCAGTGCATGATCAGTCACGTGATAGTGTGTGATCAGCCACGTGATCAGTGCATGATGAGCCACGTGATCAGTGCATGATCAATTACGTGATCAGTGCATGATCAGTCACGTGACCAGTACATGGTTGCTACGTGATCAGTGCATGATCAGCCACGTGATCAGTGCATGATAGCCACGTGATCAGTGCATGATCAGTCACGTGATCAGTGCATGATCAGTCACGTGATCAGTGCATGATCATTTACGTGATCAGTGCATGATCAGTCACGTGACCAGTATATGGTAGCTACGTGATCATTGCATGACAGCCACGTGATCAGTGCATGATAGCCACGTGATCAGTGCATGATCAGTCACGTGATCAGTGTATGATCAGCCACGTGATCAGTGCATGATCAGTCACGTGATCAGTGCATGATCAGCCACGTGATCAGTGCATGATAGCCACGTGATCAGTGCATGACAGTTACGTGATCAGTGCATGATCAGTCACGTGATCAGTGCATGATAGCCACGTGATCAGTGCATGATCAGTCACGTGATCAGTGTATGATCAGCCACGTGAACAGTGCATGCTCAGTCACGTGATCAGGGCCTGCTGAGCTGCGTGATTACTGTCTGCTCATCTGCTTGACAATTGCCAGCTGAGCTGCACGATTCCTGCCTGTCATCTGCTTGACAATTGCCAGCTGTGCTGCGTAATTCCTGCCTGCTCAGCTGCTTGATTATTGCCAGCTGAGCAGCATGATTTCTCACAGCTGAGTTCCATGATTATAGCCTGCTGACTGTTTCCTGCCTACTCAGCTCTATGTTTATTGCCTCCAGAGGCACATGATCAGTGTATGACACCAAACATGATCAGCACATGATCAGTCACATGATCAGTGCATGATAAGCCACGTGATCAGTGCATGATCAGTCACGTGATCAGTGCATGATCAGTCACGTGATCAGTGCATGATAGCTGCGTGATCAGTGCATGATCAGCCACGTGATCAGTGCATGATAGCCACGTGATCAGTGCATGATAGCCACGTGATCAGTGCATGATCAGTCACGTGATCAGTGCATGATCAGTCACGTGATCAGTGCATGATCATTTACGTGATCAGTGCATGATCAGTCACGTGACCAGTATATGGTAGCTTCATGATCATTGCATGACAGCCACGTGAGCAGTGCATGATAGCCACGTGATGTGCATGATCAGTCACGTGATCAGTGTATGATCAGCCACGTGATCAGTGCATGAGTGCCACGTGATCAGTGCATGATAGTCACGTGACAGTGTGTGATCAGCCACGTGATCAGTGCATGATCAGCCACGTGATCAGTGCATGATAGCCACGTGATCAGTGCATGATCAGTCACGTGATCAGTGCATGATCAGCCACGTGATCAGTGCATGATCAGACACGTGATCAGTGTATGATCAGCCACGTGATCAGTGCATGATCAGTCACGTGATCAGGGCCTGCTGAGCTGCGTGATTACTGTCTGCTCATCTGCTTGACAATTGCCAGCTGAGCTGCATGATCCTGCCTGTCATCTGCTTGACAATTGCCAGCTGTGCTGCGTAATTCCTGCCTGCTCAGCTGCTTGATTATTGCCAGCTGAGCAGCATGATTTCTCAGAGCTGAGTTCCATGATTATAGCCTGCTGACTGTTTCTTGCCTACTCAGCTCTATGTTCATTGCCTCCAGAGGCACATGATCAGTGTATGATACCAAACATGATCAGTGCATGATCAGTCACATGATCAGTGCATGATAAGCCACGTGATCAGTGCATGATCAGTCACGTGATCAGTGCATGATCAGTCACGTGATCAGTGCATGATAGCTGCGTGATCAGTGCATGATCAGCCACGTGATCAGTGCATGATAGCCACGTGATCAGTGCATGATCAGTCACGTGATCAGTGCATGATAGCTACGTGATCAGTGCATGATCAGCCACGTGATCAGTGCATGATAGCCACGTGATCAGTGCATGATAGCCACGTGATCAGTGCATGATCAGTCACGTGATCAGTGCATGATCAGTCACGTGATCAGTGCATGATCATTTACGTGATCAGTGCATGATCAGTCACGTGACCAGTACATGGTAGCTACGTGATCATTCCATGACAGCCACGTGAGCAGTGCATGATAGCCACGTGATGTGTGCATGATCAGTTACGTGAGCAGAGTATGATCAGCCACGTGATCAGTGCATGAGTGCCACGTGATCAGTGCATGATATGTCACGTGACAGGTGTGTGATCAGCCACGTGAACAGTGCATGTTCAGCCACGTGATCAGTGCATGATAGCCACGTGATCAGTGCATGATCAGTTACGTGAGCAGTGTATGATCAGCCACGTGATCAGTGCATGGTCAGACACGTGAACAGTGTATGATCAGCCACGTGATCAGTGCATGATATCCAAGTGATCAGTGCATGATCATCACGTGATCAGTGTATGATCAGCCACGTGAACAGTGCATGCTCAGTCACGTGATCAGGGCCTGCTGAGCTGCGTGATTACTGTCTGCTCATCTGCTTGACAATTGCCAGCTGTGCTGCGTAATTCCTGCCTGCTCAGCTGCTTGATCATTGCCAGCTGAGCAGCATGATTCCTCACACCTGAGTTCCATGATTATTGCCTGCTGACTGTTTGATTCGTGCCTACTCAGCTCTTTGTTTATTGCCTCCAGAGGCACATGATCAGTGTATGATAGCAAACATGATCAGCGCATGATCAGTCACATGATCAGCGCCATTAAGTCACGTGATCACTACATGATAGTCATGTGATCAGTCCATGCTCAGTCACGGTATCAGTGCATGATCAGCCACGTGATCAGTGCATGATCAGCCACGTGATCAGTGCATGATAGCCACGTGATCAGTGCATGATCAGTCACGTGATCAGTGCATGATCAGGCACGTGATCAGTGCATGATCAGCCACGTGATCAGTGCATGATAGCCACGTGATCAGTGCATGATCAGTCACCTGATGGGTGTATGATCAGTCACGTGACCAGTACATGGTAGCTACATGATCATTGCATGATCAGCCACGTGAGTAGTGCATGATAGCCACGTGATCAGTGCATGATCAGTCACGTGATCAGTGCATGATCAGTCATGTGATCAGTGCATGATCAGGCACGTGATCAGTGCATGATCAGCCACGTGATCAGTGCATGATAGCCACGTGATCAGTGCATGATCAGTCACGTGATCAGTGCATGATCAGCCACGTGATCAGTGCATGATAGCCACGTGATCAGTGCATGATCAGTCACGTGATCAGTGCATGATCAGTCACGTGATCAGTGCATGATAGCTGCATGATCAGTGCATGATCAGTCACGTGATCAGTGCATGATCAGTCACGTGATCAGTGCATGATCAGCCACGTGATCAGTGCATGATCAGCCACGTGATCAGTGCATGATCAATCACGTGATCAGTGCATGATCAGTCACGTGACCAGTACATGGTAGCTGCGTGATCATTGCATGATCAGCCACGTGATCAGTGCATGATAGCCACGTGATCAGTGCATGATCAGTCACGTGATCAGTGCATGATCAGTCACGTGATCAGTGCATGATCAGTCACGTGATCAGTGCATGATAGCCACGTGATCAGTGCATGATCAGTCACGTGATACGTGTGTGATCAGCCACGTGATCAGTGCATGATGAGCCACGTGATCAGTGCAGGATCAATTACGTGATCAGTGCATGATCAGTCACGTGACCAGTACATGGTTGCTACGTGATCGTTGCATGATCAGCCACGTGAGCAGAGCATGATAGCCACGTGATCAGTGCATGATCAGTCACGTGATCAGTACATGATCAGTCACGTGAACAGTGCATGATCATTTACGTGATCTGTGCATGATCAGTCACGTGACCAGTATATGGTAGCTACGTGATCATTCCATGACGAGCCACGTGAGCAGTGCATGATAGCCACGTGATGTGTGCATGATGAGTTACGTGAGCAGAGTATGATCAGCCACGTGATCAGTGCATGAGTGCCACGTGATCAGTGCATGATATGTCACGTGACAGGTGTGTGATCAGCCACGTGAACAGTGCATGTTCAGCCACGTGATCAGTGCATGATAGCCACGTGATCAGTGCATGATCAGTTACGTGAGCAGTGTATGATCAGCCACGTGATCAGTGCATGGTCAGACACGTGAACAGTGTATGATCAGCCACGTGATCAGTGCATGATATCCAAGTGATCAGTGCATGATCATCACGTGATCAGTGTATGATCAGCCACGTGAACAGTGCATGCTCAGTCACGTGATCAGGGCCTGCTGAGCTGCGTGATTACTGTCTGCTCATCTGCTTGACAATTGCCAGCTGAGCTGCACGATTCCTGCCTGTCATCTGCTTGACAATTGCCAGCTGTGCTGCGTAATTCCTGCCTGCTCAGCTGCTTGATTATTGCCAGCTGAGCAGCATGATTCCTCACACCTGAGTTCCATGATTATTGCCTGCTGACTGTTTGATTCGTGCCTACTCAGCTCTTTGTTTATTGCCTCCAGAGGCACATGATCAGTGTATGATAGCAAACATGATCAGCGCATGATCAGTCACATGATCAGCGCCATTAAGTCACGTGATCACTACATGATAGTCATGTGATCAGTCCATGCTCAGTCACGGTATCAGTGCATGATCAGCCACGTGATCAGTGCATGATCAGTCACGTGATCAGTGCATGATCAGCCACGTGATCAGTGCATGATAGCATGTGATCAGTGCATGATCAGTCACGTGATCAGTGCATGATCAGGCACGTGATCAGTGCATGATCAGTCACGTGATCAGTGCATGATAGCCACGTGATCAGTGCATGATCAGTCACCTGATGGGTGTATGATCATTCACGTGACCTGTACATGGTAGCTACATGATCATTGCATGATCAGCCACGTGAGTAGTGCATGATAGCCACGTGATCACTGCATGATCAGTCACGTGATCAGTGCATGATCAGTCATGTGACCAGTACATGGTAGCTGCGTGATCATGCATGATCAGCCACGTGATCAGTGCATGATAGCCACGTGATCAGTGCATGATCAGACACGTGATCAGTGCATGATCAGTCACGTGATCAGTGCATGATCAGCCACGTGATCAGTGCATGATCAGGCACGTGATCAGTGTATGATCAGCCACGTGATCAGTGCATGATAGCCACGTGATCAGTGCATGATCAGTCACGTGATCAGTGCATGATCAGTCACGTGATCAGTGCATGATCAGCCACGTGATCAGTGCATGATAGCCACGTGATCAGTGCATGATCAGTCACGTGATCAGTGCATGATCAGCCACGTGATCAGTGCATGATCAGTCACGTGATCAGTGCATGATCAGCCACGTGATCAGTGCATGATAGCCACGTGATCAGTGCATGATCAGTCACGTGATCAGTGCATGATCAGCCACGTGATCAGTGCATGATCAGCCACGTGATCAGTGCATGATCAGCCACGTGATCAGTGCATGATAGCCACGTGATCAGTGCATGATCAGCCACGTGATCAGTGCATGATCAGTCACGTGATCAGTGCATGATCAGCCACGTGATCAGTGCATGATCAGCACGTGATCAGTGCATGATCAGCCACGTGATCAGTGCATGATAGCCACGTGATCAGTGCATGATCAGTCACGTGATCAGTGCATGATCAGCCACGTGATCAGTGCATGATAGCCACGTGATCAGTGCATGATCAGTCACGTGATCAGTGCATGATCAGCCACGTGATCAGTGCATGATCAGTCACGTGATCAGTGCATGATCAGCCACGTGATCAGTGCATGATAGCCACGTGATCAGTGCATGATATTACGTGATCAGTGCATGATCAGTCACGTGATCAGTGCATGATAGCCACGTGATCAGTGCATGATCAGTCACGTGATCAGTGTATGATCAGCCACGTGAACAGTGCATGCTCAGTCACGTGATCAGGGCCTGCTGAGCTGCGTGATTACTGTCTGCTCATCTGCTTGACAATTGCCAGCTGAGCTGCACGATTCCTGCCTGTCATCTGCTTGACAATTGCCACCTGTGCTGCGTAATTCATGCCTGCTCATCTACTTGATTATTGCCAGCTGAGCAGCATGATTTCTCAGAGCTGAGTTCCATGATTATAGCCTGCTGACTGTTTCCTGCCTACTCAGCTCTATGTTCATTGCCTCCAGAGGCACATGATCAGTGTATGACACCAAACATGATCAGCACATGATCAGTCACATGATCAGTGCATGATAAGCCACGTGATCAGTGCATGATCAGTCACGTGATCAGTGCATGATCAGTCACGTGATCAGTGCATGATAGCTGCGTGATCAGTGCATGATCAGCCACGTGATCAGTGCATGATAGCCACGTGATCAGTGCATGATCAGTCACGTGATCAGTGCATGATCAGCTACGTGATCAGTGCATGATCAGCCACGTGATCAGTGCATGATCAGCCACGTGATCAGTGCATGATAGCCACGTGATCAGTGCATGATCAGTCACGTGATCAGTACATGATCAGTCACGTGAACAGTGCATGATCATTTACGTGATCTGTGCATGATCAGTCACGTGACCAGTATATGGTAGCTTCGTGATCATTCCATGACGAGCCACGTGAGCAGTGCATGATAGCCACGTGATGTGTGCATGATGAGTTACGTGATCAGTGTATGATCAGCCACGTGATCAGTGCATGAGTGCCACGTGATCAGTGCATGATATGTCACGTGACAGGTGTGTGATCAGCCACGTGAACAGTGCATGTTCAGCCACGTGATCAGTGCATGATAGCCACGTGATCAGTGCATGATCAGTTACGTGAGCAGTGTATGATCAGCCACGTGATCAGTGCATGGTCAGACACGTGAACAGTGTATGATCAGCCACGTGATCAGTGCATGATATCCAAGTGATCAGTGCATGATCATCACGTGATCAGTGTATGATCAGCCACGTGAACAGTGCATGCTCAGTCACGTGATCAGGGCCTGCTGAGCTGCGTGATTACTGTCTGCTCATCTGCTTGACAATTGCCAGCTGAGCTGCACGATTCCTGCCTGTCATCTGCTTGACAATTGCCAGCTGTGCTGCGTAATTCCTGCCTGCTCAGCTGCTTGATTATTGCCAGCTGAGCAGCATGATTCCTCACAGCTGAGTTCCATGATTATTGCCTGCTGACTGTTTGATTCGTGCCTACTCAGCTCTTTGTTTATTGCCTCCAGAGGCACATGATCAGTGTATGATAGCAAACATGATCAGCGCATGATCAGTCACATGATCAGCGCCATTAAGTCACGTGATCACTACATGATAGTCATGTGATCAGTCCATGCTCAGTCACGTATCAGTGCATGATCAGCCACGTGATCAGTGCATGATCAGTCACGTGATCAGTGCATGATCAGCCACGTGATCAGTGCATGATAGCATGTGATCAGTGCATGATCAGTCACGTGATCAGTGCATGATCAGGCACGTGATCAGTGCATGATCAGTCACGTGATCAGTGCATGATAGCCACGTGATCAGTGCATGATCAGTCACCTGATGGGTGTATGATCATTCACGTGACCTGTACATGGTAGCTACATGATCATTGCATGATCAGCCACGTGATCAGTGCATGATAGCCACGTGATCAGTGCATGATCAGTCACGTGATCAGTGCATGATCAGTCATGTGACCAGTACATGGTAGCTGCGTGATCATGCATGATCAGCCACGTGATCAGTGCATGATAGCCACGTGATCAGTGCATGATCAGTCACGTGATCAGTGCATGATCAGTCACGTGATCAGTGCATGATCAGCCACGTGATCAGTGCATGATCAGGCACGTGATCAGTGCATGATCAGCCACGTGATCAGTGCATGATAGCCACGTGATCAGTGCATGATCAGTCACGTGATCAGTGCATGATCAGTCACGTGATCAGTGCATGATCAGCCACGTGATCAGTGCATGATCAGTCACGTGATCAGTGCATGATCAGTCACGTGATCAGTGCATGATAGCCACGTGATCAGTGCATGATCAGTCACGTGATCAGTGCATGATAGCCACGTGATCAGTGCATGATAGCCACGTGATCAGTGCATGATCAGTCACGTGATCAGTGCATGATCAGCCACGTGATCAGTGCATGATCAGTCACGTGATCAGTGCATGATCAGCCACGTGATCAGTGCATGATAGCCACGTGATCAGTGCATGATATCACGTGATCAGTGCATGATCAGTCACGTGATCAGTGCATGATAGCCACGTGATCAGTGCATGATCAGTCACGTGATCAGTGTATGATCAGCCACGTGAACAGTGCATGCTCAGTCACGTGATCAGGGCCTGCTGAGCTGCGTGATTACTGTCTGCTCATCTGCTTGACAATTGCCAGCTGAGCTGCACGATTCCTGCCTGTCATCTGCTTGACAATTGCCACCTGTGCTGCGTAATTCCTGCCTGCTCATCTACTTGATTATTGCCAGCTGAGCAGCATGATTTCTCAGAGCTGAGTTCCATGATTATAGCCTGCTGACTGTTTCCTGCCTACTCAGCTCTATGTTCATTGCCTCCAGAGGCACATGATCAGTGTGTGACACCAAACATGATCAGCACATGATCAGTCACATGATCAGTGCATGATAAGCCACGTGATCAGTGCATGATCAATCACGTGATCAGTGCATGATCAGTCATGTGATCAGTGCATGGTAGCTGCGTGATCAGTGCATGATCAGCCACGTGATCAGTGCATGATAGCCACGTGATCAGTGCATGATCAGTCACGTGATCAGTGCATGATAGCTACGTGATCAGTGCATGATCAGCCACGTGATCAGTGCATGATAGCCACGTGATCAGTGCATGATAGCCACGTGATCAGTGCATGATCAGTCACGTGATCAGTGCATGATCAGTCACGTGATCAGTGCATGATCATTTACGTGATCAGTGCATGATCAGTCACGTGACCAGTATATGGTAGCCGTGATCATTCCATGACGAGCCACGTGAGCAGTGCATGATAGCCACGTGATGTGTGCATGATGAGTTACGTGAGCAGAGTATGATCAGCCACGTGATCAGTGCATGAGTGCCACGTGATCAGTGCATGATATGTCACGTGACAGGTGTGTGATCAGCCACGTGAACAGTGCATGTTCAGCCACGTGATCAGTGCATGATAGCCACGTGATCAGTGCATGATCAGTTACGTGAGCAGTGTATGATCAGCCACGTGATCAGTGCATGGTCAGACACGTGAACAGTGTATGATCAGCCACGTGATCAGTGCATGATATCCAAGTGATCAGTGCATGATCATCACGTGATCAGTGTATGATCAGCCACGTGAACAGTGCATGCTCAGTCACGTGATCAGGGCCTGCTGAGCTGCGTGATTACTGTCTGCTCATCTGCTTGACAATTGCCAGCTGAGCTGCACGATTCCTGCCTGTCATCTGCTTGACAATTGCCAGCTGTGCTGCGTAATTCCTGCCTGCTCAGCTGCTTGATTATTGCCAGCTGAGCAGCATGATTCCTCACACCTGAGTTCCATGATTATTGCCTGCTGACTGTTTGATTCGTGCCTACTCAGCTCTTTGTTTATTGCCTCCAGAGGCACATGATCAGTGTATGATAGCAAACATGATCAGCGCATGATCAGTCACATGATCAGCGCCATTAAGTCACGTGATCACTACATGATAGTCATGTGATCAGTCCATGCTCAGTCACGGTATCAGTGCATGATCAGCCACGTGATCAGTGCATGATCAGTCACGTGATCAGTGCATGATCAGCCACGTGATCAGTGCATGATAGCATGTGATCAGTGCATGATCAGTCACGTGATCAGTGCATGATCAGGCACGTGATCAGTGCATGATCAGTCACGTGATCAGTGCATGATAGCCACGTGATCAGTGCATGATCAGTCACCTGATGGGTGTATGATCATTCACGTGACCTGTACATGGTAGCTACATGATCATTGCATGATCAGCCACGTGATCAGTGCATGATAGCCACGTGATCAGTGCATGATCAGTCACGTGATCAGTGCATGATCAGTCATGTGACCAGTACATGGTAGCTGCGTGATCATGCATGATCAGCCACGTGATCAGTGCATGATAGCCACGTGATCAGTGCATGATCAGTCACGTGATCAGTGCATGATCAGTCACGTGATCAGTGCATGATCAGCCACGTGATCAGTGCATGATCAGTCACGTGATCAGTGCATGATCAGCCACGTGATCAGTGCATGATAGCCACGTGATCAGTGCATGATCAGCCACGTGATCAGTGCATGATCAGTCACGTGATCAGTGCATGATCAGCCACGTGATCAGTGCATGATCAGCCACGTGATCAGTGCATGATCAGCCACGTGATCAGTGCATGATAGCCACGTGATCAGTGCATGATCAGTCACGTGATCAGTGCATGATCAGCCACGTGATCAGTGCATGATCAGCCACGTGATCAGTGCATGATCAGTCACGTGATCAGTGCATGATCAGCCACGTGATCAGTGCATGATCAGTCACGTGATCAGTGCATGATAGCCACGTGATCAGTGCATGATCAGCCACGTGATCAGTGCATGATAGCCACGTGATCAGTGCATGATCAGTCACGTGATCAGTGCATGATCAGCCACGTGATCAGTGCATGATAGCCACGTGATCAGTGCATGATCAGTTACGTGAGCAGTGTATGATCAGCCACGTGATCAGTGCATGGTCAGACACGTGAACAGTGTATGATCAGCCACGTGATCAGTGCATGATATCCAAGTGATCAGTGCATGATCATCACGTGATCAGTGTATGATCAGCCACGTGAACAGTGCATGCTCAGTCACGTGATCAGGGCCTGCTGAGCTGCGTGATTACTGTCTGCTCATCTGCTTGACAATTGCCAGCTGAGCTGCATGATTCCTGCCTGTCATCTGCTTGACAATTGCCAGCTGTGCTGCGTAATTCCTGCCTGCTCAGCTGCTTGATTATTGCCAGCTGAGCAGCATGATTCCTCACAGCTGAGTTCCATGATTATTGCCTGCTGACTGATTTGTGCCTACTCAGCTCTTTGTTTATTGCCTCCAGAGGCACATGATCAGTGTATGATAGCAAACATGATCAGCGCATGATCAGTCACATGATCAGCGCCATTAAGTCACGTGATCACTACATGATAGTCATGTGATCAGTCCATGCTCAGTCACGGTATCAGTGCATGATCAGCCACGTGATCAGTGCATGATCAGCCACGTGATCAGTGCATGATGCTGTGATCAGTGCATGATCAGTCACGTGATCAGTGCATGATCAGGCACGTGATCAGTGCATGATCAGCCACGTGATCAGTGCATGATCAGTCACCTGATGGGTGTATGATCAGTCACGTGACCAGTACATGGTAGCTACATGATCATTGCATGATCAGCCACGTGAGTAGTGCATGATAGCCACGTGATCAGTGCATGATCAGTCACGTGATCAGTGCATGATCAGTCATGTGATCAGTGCATGATCAGGCACGTGATCAGTGCATGATCAGCCACGTGATCAGTGCATGATAGCCACGTGATCAGTGCATGATCAGTCACGTGATCAGTGCATGATCAGCCACGTGATCAGTGCATGATAGCCACGTGATCAGTGCATGATCAGTTACGTGATCAGTGCATGATCAGCCACGTGATCAGTGCATGATCAGACACGTGATCAGTGTATGATCAGCCACGTGATCAGTGCATGATATCCACGTGATCAGTGCATGATCAGTCACGTGATCAGTGTATGATCAGCCACGTGAACAGTGCATGCTCAGTCACGTGATCAGGGCCTGCTGAGCTGCGTGATTACTGTCTGCTCATCTGCTTGACAATTGCCAGCTGAGCTGCACGATTCCTGCCTGTCATCTGCTTGACAATTGCCAGCTGTGCTGCGTAATTCCTGCCTGCTCAGCTGCTTGATTATTGCCAGCTGAGCAGCATGATTTCTCAGAGCTGAGTTCCATGATTATTGCCTGCTGACTGATTCGTGCCTACTCAGCTCTTTGTTCATTGCCTCCAGAGGCACATGATCAGTGTATGACACCAAACATGATCAGTGCATGATCAGTCACATGATCAGTGCATGATAAGCCACGTGATCAGTGCATGATCAGTCACGTGATCAGTGCATGATCAGTCACGTGATCAGTGCATGGTAGCTGCGTGATCAGTGCATGATCAGCCACGTGATCAGTGCATGATAGCCACGTGATCAGTGCATGATCAGTCACGTGATCAGTGCATGATCAGTCACGTGATCAGTGCATGATCAGTCACGTGATCAGTGCATGATCAGTCACGTGATCAGTGCATGATCAGTTACGTGATCAGTGCATGATCAGTCACGTGATCAGTGCATGATAGCTACGTGATCATTGCATGATCAGCCACGTGATCAGTGCATGATAGCCACGTGATCAGTGCATGATCAGCCACGTGATCAGTGCATGATCAGTCACGTGATCGTGTGTGATCAGCCACGTGATCAGTGCATGATCATCCACGTGATCAGTGCATGATAGCCACGTGATCAGTGCATGATCAGTCACGTGATCAGTGCATGATCAGTCACGTGATCAGTGTGTGATCAGCCACGTGATCAGTGCATGATGAGCCACGTGATCAGTGCATGATCAATTACGTGATCAGTGCATGATCAGTCACGTGATCAGTGCATGGTAGCTACGTGATCAGTGCATGATCAGCCACGTGATCAGTGCATGATAGCCACGTGATCAGTGCATGATCAGCCACGTGATCAGTGCATGATCATCCACGTGATCAGTGCATGATCAGTCATGTAGTCAGTGCATGATAGCCCGTGATCAGTGCATGATCAGTCCCGTGATCAGTGCATGATCAGCCACGTGATCAGTGCATGATAGCCACGTGATCAGTGCATGATCAGCCACGTGATCAGTGCATGATAGCCACGTGATCAGTGCATGATCAGCCACGTGATCAGTGCATGATCAGTCACGTGATCAGTGCATGATCAGCCACGTGATCAGTGCATGATCAGCCACGTGATCAGTGCATGATCAGCCACGTGATCAGTGCATGATCAGCCACGTGATCAGTGCATGATCAGTCACGTGATCAGTGCATGATCAGTCACGTGATCAGTGTATGATCAGCCACGTGAACAGTGCATGCTCAGTCACGTGATCAGGGCCTGCTGAGCTGCGTGATTACTGTCTGCTCATCTGCTTGACAATTGCCAGCTGAGCTGCACGATTCCTGCCTGTCATCTGCTTGACAATTGCCAGCTGTGCTGCGTAATTCCTGCCTGCTCAGCTGCTTGATTATTGCCAGCTGAGCAGCATGATTTCTCACAGCTGAGTTCCATGATTATTGCCTGCTGACTGATTTCTGCCTACTCAGCTCTTTGTTCATTGCCTCCAGAGGCACATGATCAGTGTATGACACCAAACATGATCAGTGCATGATCAGTCACATGATCAGTGCATGATAAGCCACGTGATCAGTGCATGATCAGTCATGTGATCAGTGCATGATCAGTCATGTGACCAGTGCATGGTAGCTGCGTGATCAGTGCATGATCAGCCACGTGATCAGTGCATGATAGCCACGTGATCAGTGCATGATCAGTCACGTGATCAGTGCATGATCAGTCACGTGATCAGTGCATGATCAGTCACGTGATCAGTGCATGATCAGTCACGTGATCAGTGCATGATCAGTCACGTGATCAGTGCATGATCAGTCACGTGATCAGTGCATGATAGCTACGTGATCAGTGCATGATCAGTCACGTGATCGTGCATGATCAGCCACGTGATCAGTGCATGATCATCCACGTGATCAGTGCATGATAGCCACGTGATCAGTGCATGATCAGTCACGTGATCAGTGCATGATCAGTCACGTGATCAGTGCATGATCAGCCACGTGATCAGTGCATGATCAGCCACGTGATCAGTGCATGATCAGCCACGTGATCAGTGCATGATCAGTCACGTGATCAGTGCATGATAGCTACGTGATCAGTGCATGATCAGCCACGTGATCAGTGCATGATAGCCACGTGATCAGTGCATGATAGCCACGTGATCAGTGCATGAGCCACGTGATCAGTGCATGATCAGTCACGTGATACATGTGTGATCAGCCACGTGATCAGTGCATGATGAGCCACGTGATCAGTGCAGGATCAATTACGTGATCAGTGCATGATCAGTCACGTGACCAGTACATGGTTGCCACGTGATCATTGCATGATCAGCCACGTGAGCAGAGCATGATAGCCACGTGATCAGTGCATGATCAGTCACGTGATCAGTACATGATCAGTCACGTGAACAGTGCATGATCATTTACGTGATCTGTGCATGATCAGTCACGTGACCAGTATATGGTAGCTACGTGATCATTCCATGACGAGCCACGTGAGCAGTGCATGATAGCCACGTGATGTGTGCATGATCAGTTACGTGAGCAGAGTATGATCAGCCACGTGATCAGTGCATGAGTGCCACGTGATCAGTGCATGATGTCACGTGACAGGTGTGTGATCAGCCACGTGAACAGTGCATGTTCAGCCACGTGATCAGTGCATGATAGCCACGTGATCAGTGCATGATCAGTTACGTGAGCAGTGTATGATCAGCCACGTGATCAGTGCATGGTCAGACACGTGAACAGTGTATGATCAGCCACGTGATCAGTGCATGATATCCAAGTGATCAGTGCATGATCATCACGTGATCAGTGTATGATCAGCCACGTGAACAGTGCATGCTCAGTCACGTGATCAGGGCCTGCTGAGCTGCGTGATTACTGTCTGCTCATCTGCTTGACAATTGCCAGCTGAGCTGCACGATTCCTGCCTGTCATCTGCTTGACAATTGCCAGCTGTGCTGCGTAATTCCTGCCTGCTCAGCTGCTTGATTATTGCCAGCTGAGCAGCATGATTCCTCACAGCTGAGTTCCATGATTATTGCCTGCTGACTGTTTGATTCGTGCCTACTCAGCTCTTTGTTTATTGCCTCCAGAGGCACATGATCAGTGTATGATAGCAAACATGATCAGCGCATGATCAGTCACATGATCAGCGCCATTAAGTCACGTGATCACTACATGATAGTCATGTGATCAGTCCATGCTCAGTCACGGTATCAGTGCATGATCAGCCACGTGATCAGTGCATGATCAGCCACGTGATCAGTGCATGATAGCCATGTGATCAGTGCATGATCAGTCACGTGATCAGTGCATGATCAGTCACGTGATCAGTGCATGATCAGCCACGTGATCAGTGCATGATCAGTCACCTGATGGGTGTATGATCAGTCACGTGACCAGTACATGGTAGCTACATGATCATTGCATGATCAGCCACGTGAGTAGTGCATGATAGCCACGTGATCAGTGCATGATCAGTCACGTGATCAGTGCATGATCAGTCACGTGATCAGTGCATGATCAGCCACGTGATCAGTGCATGATCAGCCACGTGATCAGTGCATGATCAGCCACGTGATCAGTGCATGATCAGTCACGTGATCAGTGCATGATCAGCCACGTGATCAGTGCATGATCAGCCACGTGATCAGTGCATGATCAGCCACGTGATCAGTGCATGATAGCCACGTGATCAGTGCATGATCAGTCACGTGATCAGTGCATGATCAGTCACGTGATCAGTGCATGATAGCTACGTGATCATGCATGATCAGTCACGTGATCAGTGCATGATAGCCACGTGATCAGTGCATGATCAGTCACGTGATCAGTGCATGATCAGTCACGTGATCAGTGCATGATCAGCCACGTGATCAGTGCATGATCAGTCACGTGATCAGTGCATGATCAGCCACGTGATCAGTGCATGATAGCCACGTGATCAGTGCATGATCAGTCACGTGATCAGTGCATGATCAGTCACGTGATCAGTGCATGATCAGCCACGTGATCAGTGCATGATCAGCCACGTGATCAGTGCATGATCAGCCACGTGATCAGTGCATGATCAGTCACGTGATCAGTGCATGATCAGTCACGTGATCAGTGCATGATAGCTACGTGATCAGTGCATGATCAGCCACGTGATCAGTGCATGATAGCCACGTGATCAGTGCATGATCAGTCACGTGATCAGTGCATGATCAGTCACGTGATCAGTGCATGATAGCTGCGTGATCATGCATGATCAGTCACGTGATCAGTGCATGATAGCCACGTGATCAGTGCATGATCAGTCACGTGATCAGTGCATGATCAGTCACGTGATCAGTGCATGATCAGCCACGTGATCAGTGCATGATCAGCCACGTGATCAGTGCATGATCAGTCACGTGATCAGTGCATGATCAGCCACGTGATCAGTGCATGATCAGACATGATCAATTACGTGATCAGTGCATGATCAGTCACGTGATCAGTGCATGATAGCTACGTGATCAGTGCATGATCAGCACGTGATCAGTGCATGATAGCCACGTGATCAGTGCATGATCAGCCACGTGATCAGTGCATGATCAGTCACGTGATCAGTGCATGATCAGTCACGTGATCAGTGCATGATCAGCCACGTGATCAGTGCATGATCAGTCATGTGTCAGTGCATGATAGCCCGTGATCAGTGCATGATCAGTCCCGTGATCAGTGCATGATCAGCCACGTGATCAGTGCATGATAGCTACGTGATCAGTGCATGATCAGCCACGTGATCAGTGCATGATAGCCACGTGATCAGTGCATGATCAGTCACGTGATCAGTGCATGATCAGCCACGTGATCAGTGCATGATCAGTCACGTGATCAGTGCATGATCAGCCACGTGATCAGTGCATGATAGCCACGTGATCAGTGCATGATCAGTCACGTGATCAGTGCATGATCATCCACGTGATCAGTGCATGATCAGTCACGTGATCAGTGCATGATATAGACGTGATCAGTGCATGATCAGTCACGTGATCAGTGCATGATCAGCCACGTGATCAGTGCATGATCAGCCACGTGATCAGTGCATGATAGCCAGTGATCAGTGCATGATCAGTCACGTGATCAGTGCATGATCAGCACGTGATCAGTGCATGATAGCCACGTGATCAGTGCATGATCAGTCACGTGATCAGTGCATGATCAGTCACGTGATCAGTGCATGATCAGCCACGTGATCAGTGCATGATCAGCCACGTGATCAGTGCATGATCAGTCACGTGATCAGTGCATGATCAGTCACGTGATCAGTGCATGATCAGTCACGTGATCAGTGCATGATCAGCCACGTGATCAGTGCATGATAGCCACGTGATCAGTGCATGATCAGTCACGTGATCAGTGCATGATCAGTCACGTGATCAGTGCATGATCAGTCACGTGATCAGTGTATGATCAGCCACGTGAACAGTGCATGCTCAGTCACGTGATCAGGGCCTGCTGAGCTGCGTGATTACTGTCTGCTCATCTGCTTGACAATTGCCAGCTGAGCTGCACGATTCCTGCCTGTCATCTGCTTGACAATTGCCACCTGTGCTGCGTAATTCCTGCCTGCTCATCTACTTGATTATTGCCAGCTGAGCAGCATGATTTCTCAGAGCTGAGTTCCATGATTATAGCCTGCTGACTGATTCCTGCCTACTCAGCTCTATGTTCATTGCCTCCAGAGTCACATGATCAGTGTATGACACCAAACATGATCAGTGCATGATCAGTCACATGATCAGTGCATGATAAGCCACGTGATCAGTGCATGATCAATTACGTGATCAGTGCATGATCAGTCACGTGACCAGTGCATGGTAGCTACGTGATCATTGCATGATCAGCCACGTGATCAGTGCATGATAGCCACGTGATCAGTGCATGATCAGTCACGTGATCAGTGCATGATCAGTCACGTGATCAGTGCATGATCAGTCACGTGATCAGTGCATGATCAGTCACGTGATCAGTGCATGATCAGCCACGTGATCAGTGCATGATCAGCCACGTGATCAGTGCATGATCAGTTACGTGAGCAGTGCATGATCAGCCACGTGATCAGTGCATGATCAGACACGTGATCAGTGTATGATCAGCCACGTGATCAGTGCATGATATCCACGTGATCAGTGCATGATCATCACGTGATCAGTGTATGATCAGCCACGTGAACAGTGCATGCTCAGTCACGTGATCAGGGCCTGCTGAGCTGCGTGATTACTGTCTGCTCATCTGCTTGACAATTGCCAGCTGAGCTGCATGATTCCTGCCTGTCATCTGCTTGACAATTGCCAGCTGTGCTGCATAATTCCTGCCTGCTCAGCTGCTTGATTATTGCCAGCTGAGCAGCATGATTCCTCACAGCTGAGTTCCATGATTATTGCCTGCTGACTGATTTGTGCCTACTCAGCTCTTTGTTTATTGCCTCCAGAGGCACATGATCAGTGTATGATAGCAAACATGATCAGCGCATGATCAGTCACATGATCAGTGCCATTAAGTCACGTGATCACTACATGATAGTCATGTGATCAGTCCATGCTCAGTCACGGTATCAGTGCATGATCAGCCACGTGATCAGTGCATGATCAGCCACGTGATCAGTGCATGATGCCACGTGATCAGTGCATGATCAGTCACGTGATCAGTGCATGATCAGGCACGTGATCAGTGCATGATCAGCCACGTGATCAGTGCATGATCAGTCACGTGATCAGTGCATGATCAGTCACGTGACCAGTACATGGTAGCTACATGATCATTGCATGATCAGCCACGTGAGTAGTGCATGATAGCCACGTGATCAGTGCATGATCAGTCACGTGATCAGTGCATGATCAGTCATGTGATCAGTGCATGATCAGCCACGTGATCAGTGCATGATCAGCCACGTGATCAGTGCATGATAGCCACGTGATCAGTGCATGATCAGTCACGTGATCAGTGCATGATCAGCCACGTGATCAGTGCATGATAGCCACGTGATCAGTGCATGATCAGTTACGTGATCAGTGTATGATCAGCCACGTGATCAGTGCATGGTCAGACACGTGATCAGTGTATGATCAGCCACGTGATCAGTGCATGATATCCAAGTGATCAGTGCATGATCAATCACGTGATCAGTGTATGATCAGCCACGTGAACAGTGCATGCTCAGTCACGTGATCAGGGCCTGCTGAGCTGCGTGATTACTGTCTGCTCATCTGCTTGACAATTGCCAGCTGAGCTGCACGATTCCTGCCTGTCATCTGCTTGACAATTGCCAGCTGTGCTGCGTAATTCCTGCCTGCTCAGCTGCTTGATTATTGCCAGCTGAGCAGCATGATTTCTCACAGCTGAGTTCCATGATTATTGCCTGCTGACTGATTCGTGCCTACTCAGCTCTTTGTTCATTGCCTCCAGAGGCACATGATCAGTGTATGATAGCAAACATGATCAGTGCATGATCAGTCACATGATCAGTGCATGATAAGCCACGTGATCAGTGCATGATCAGTCATGTGATCAGTGCATGATCAGTCACGTGATCAGTGCATGATAGCTGCGTGATCAGTGCATGATCAGCCACGTGATCAGTGCATGATAGCCACGTGATCAGTGCATGATCAGTCACGTGATCAGTGCATGATCAGTCACGTGATCAGTGCATGATCAGTCACGTGATCAGTGCATGATCAGTCACGTGATCAGTGCATGATCAGTCACGTGATCAGTGCATGATCAGTCACGTGATCAGTGCATGATAGCTACGTGATCAGTGCATGATCAGCCACGTGATCAGTGCATGATAGCCACGTGATCAGTGCATGATAGCCACGTGATCAGTGCATGATCAGTCACGTGATCGTGTGTGATCAGCCACGTGATCAGTGCATGATCCACGTGATCAGTGCATGATAGCCACGTGATCAGTGCATGATCAGTCACGTGATCAGTGCATGATCAGTCACGTGATCAGTGTGTGATCAGCCACGTGATCAGTGCATGATGAGCCACGTGATCAGTGCATGATCAATTACGTGATCAGTGCATGATCAGTCACGTGATCAGTGCATGGTAGCTACGTGATCAGTGCATGATCAGCCACGTGATCAGTGCATGATAGCCACGTGATCAGTGCATGATCAGCCACGTGATCAGTGCATGATCATCCACGTGATCAGTGCATGTCAGTCATGTGTCAGTGCATGATAGCCCGTGATCAGTGCATGATCAGTCCCGTGATCAGTGCATGATCAGCCACGTGATCAGTGCATGATAGCCACGTGATCAGTGCATGATCAGCCACGTGATCAGTGCATGATAGCCACGTGATCAGTGCATGATCAGCCACGTGATCAGTGCATGATCAGTCACGTGATCAGTGCATGATCAGCCACGTGATCAGTGCATGATCAGCCACGTGATCAGTGCATGATCAGCCACGTGATCAGTGCATGATCAGCCACGTGATCAGTGCATGATCAGTCACGTGATCAGTGCATGATCAGTCACGTGATCAGTGTATGATCAGCCACGTGAACAGTGCATGCTCAGTCACGTGATCAGGGCCTGCTGAGCTGCGTGATTACTGTCTGCTCATCTGCTTGACAATTGCCAGCTGAGCTGCACGATTCCTGCCTGTCATCTGCTTGACAATTGCCAGCTGTGCTGCGTAATTCCTGCCTGCTCAGCTGCTTGATTATTGCCAGCTGAGCAGCATGATTCCTCACAGCTGAGTTCCATGATTATTGCCTGCTGACTGATTTCTGCCTACTCAGCTCTTTGTTCATTGCCTCCAGAGGCACATGATCAGTGTATGATAGCAAACATGATCAGCACATGATCAGTCACATGATCAGTGCATGATAAGCCACGTGATCAGTGCATGATCAGTCATGTGATCAGTGCATGATCAGTCATGTGATCAGTGCATGGTAGCCACGTGATCAGTGCATGATCAGCCACGTGATCAGTGCATGATAGCCACGTGATCAGTGCATGATCAGTCACGTGATCAGTGCATGATCAGTCACGTGATCAGTGCATGATCAGTCACGTGATCAGTGCATGATCAGTCACGTGATCAGTGCATGATCAGTCACGTGATCAGTGCATGATCAGTCACGTGATCAGTGCATGATAGCTACGTGATCAGTGCATGATCAGTCACGTGATAGTGCATGATCAGCCACGTGATCAGTGCATGATCATCCACGTGATCAGTGCATGATAGCCACGTGATCAGTGCATGATCAGTCACGTGATCAGTGCATGATCAGTCACGTGATCAGTGCATGATCAGCCACGTGATCAGTGCATGATCAGCCACGTGATCAGTGCATGATCAGCCACGTGATCAGTGCATGATCAGTCACGTGATCAGTGCATGATAGCTACGTGATCAGTGCATGATCAGCCACGTGATCAGTGCATGATAGCCACGTGATCAGTGCATGATAGCCACGTGATCAGTGCATGATAGCCACGTGATCAGTGCATGATCAGTCACGTGATCATGTGTGATCAGCCACGTGATCAGTGCATGATGAGCCACGTGATCAGTGCAGGATCAATTACGTGATCAGTGCATGATCAGTCACGTGACCAGTACATGGTTGCCACGTGATCATTGCATGATCAGCCACGTGAGCAGTGCATGATAGCCACGTGATCAGTGCATGATCAGTCACGTGATCAGTACATGATCAGTCACGTGAACAGTGCATGATCATTTACGTGATCTGTGCATGATCAGTCACGTGACCAGTATATGGTAGCTACGTGATCATTCCATGACGAGCCACGTGAGCAGTGCATGATAGCCACGTGATGTGTGCATGATCAGTTACGTGAGCAGAGTATGATCAGCCACGTGATCAGTGCATGAGTGCCACGTGATCAGTGCATGATGTCACGTGACAGGTGTGTGATCAGCCACGTGAACAGTGCATGTTCAGCCACGTGATCAGTGCATGATAGCCACGTGATCAGTGCATGATCAGTTACGTGAGCAGTGTATGATCAGCCACGTGATCAGTGCATGGTCAGACACGTGAACAGTGTATGATCAGCCACGTGATCAGTGCATGATATCCAAGTGATCAGTGCATGATCATCACGTGATCAGTGTATGATCAGCCACGTGAACAGTGCATGCTCAGTCACGTGATCAGGGCCTGCTGAGCTGCGTGATTACTGTCTGCTCATCTGCTTGACAATTGCCAGCTGAGCTGCACGATTCCTGCCTGTCATCTGCTTGACAATTGCCAGCTGTGCTGCGTAATTCCTGCCTGCTCAGCTGCTTGATTATTGCCAGCTGAGCAGCATGATTCCTCACAGCTGAGTTCCATGATTATTGCCTGCTGACTGTTTGATTCGTGCCTACTCAGCTCTTTGTTTATTGCCTCCAGAGGCACATGATCAGTGTATGATAGCAAACATGATCAGCGCATGATCAGTCACATGATCAGCGCCATTAAGTCACGTGATCACTACATGATAGTCATGTGATCAGTCCATGCTCAGTCACGGTATCAGTGCATGATCAGCCACGTGATCAGTGCATGATCAGCCACGTGATCAGTGCATGATAGCCATGTGATCAGTGCATGATCAGTCACGTGATCAGTGCATGATCAGTCAGGTGATCAGTGCATGATCAGCCACGTGATCAGTGCATGATCAGTCACCTGATGGGTGTATGATCAGTCACGTGACCAGTACATGGTAGCTACATGATCATTGCATGATCAGCCACGTGAGTAGTGCATGATAGCCACGTGATCAGTGCATGATCAGTCACGTGATCAGTGCATGATCAGTCACGTGATCAGTGCATGATCAGCCACGTGATCAGTGCATGATCAGCCACGTGATCAGTGCATGATCAGCCACGTGATCAGTGCATGATCAGTCACGTGATCAGTGCATGATCAGCCACGTGATCAGTGCATGATCAGCCACGTGATCAGTGCATGATCAGCCACGTGATCAGTGCATGATAGCCACGTGATCAGTGCATGATCAGTCACGTGATCAGTGCATGATCAGTCACGTGATCAGTGCATGATAGCTGCGTGATCAGTGCATGATCAGCCACGTGATCAGTGCATGATAGCCACGTGATCAGTGCATGATCAGTCACGTGATCAGTGCATGATCAGTCACGTGATCAGTGCATGATCAGCCACGTGATCAGTGCATGATCAGTCACGTGATCAGTGCATGATCAGCCACGTGATCAGTGCATGATAGCCACGTGATCAGTGCATGATCAGTCACGTGATCAGTGCATGATCAGTCACGTGATCAGTGCATGATCAGCCACGTGATCAGTGCATGATCAGCCACGTGATCAGTGCATGATCAGCCACGTGATCAGTGCATGATCAGTCACGTGATCAGTGCATGATCAGTCACGTGATCAGTGCATGATAGCTACGTGATCAGTGCATGATCAGCCACGTGATCAGTGCATGATAGCCACGTGATCAGTGCATGATCAGTCACGTGATCAGTGCATGATCAGTCACGTGATCAGTGCATGATAGCTGCGTGATCATGCATGATCAGTCACGTGATCAGTGCATGATAGCCACGTGATCAGTGCATGATCAGACACGTGATCAGTGCATGATCAGTCACGTGATCAGTGCATGATCAGCCACGTGATCAGTGCATGATCAGCCACGTGATCAGTGCATGATCAGTCACGTGATCAGTGCATGATCAGCCACGTGATCAGTGCATGATCAGAAACATGATCAATTACGTGATCAGTGCATGATCAGTCACGTGATCAGTGCATGATAGCTACGTGATCAGTGCATGATCAGCACGTGATCAGTGCATGATAGCCACGTGATCAGTGCATGATCAGCCACGTGATCAGTGCATGATCAGTCACGTGATCAGTGCATGATCAGTCACGTGATCAGTGCATGATCAGCCACGTGATCAGTGCATGATCAGTCATGTGTCAGTGCATGATAGCCCGTGATCAGTGCATGATCAGTCACGTGATCAGTGCATGATCAGCCACGTGATCAGTGCATGATAGCCACGTGATCAGTGCATGATCAGCCACGTGATCAGTGCATGATAGCCACGTGATCAGTGCATGATCAGTCACGTGATCAGTGCATGATCAGCCACGTGATCAGTGCATGATCAGTCACGTGATCAGTGCATGATCAGCCACGTGATCAGTGCATGATAGCCACGTGATCAGTGCATGATCAGTCACGTGATCAGTGCATGATCATCCACGTGATCAGTGCATGATCAGTCACGTGATCAGTGCATGATATAGACGTGATCAGTGCATGATCAGTCACGTGATCAGTGCATGATCAGCCACGTGATCAGTGCATGATAGCCACGTGATCAGTGCATGATAGCCAGTGATCAGTGCATGATCAGTCACGTGATCAGTGCATGATCAGCACGTGATCAGTGCATGATAGCCACGTGATCAGTGCATGATCAGTCACGTGATCAGTGCATGATCAGTCACGTGATCAGTGCATGATCAGCCACGTGATCAGTGCATGATCAGCCACGTGATCAGTGCATGATCAGTCACGTGATCAGTGCATGATCAGTCACGTGATCAGTGCATGATCAGTCACGTGATCAGTGCATGATCAGCCACGTGATCAGTGCATGATAGCCACGTGATCAGTGCATGATCAGTCACGTGATCAGTGCATGATCAGTCACGTGATCAGTGCATGATCAGCCACGTGATCAGTGCATGATCAGCCACGTGATCAGTGCATGATCAGCCACGTGATCAGTGCATGATCAGCCACGTGATCAGTGCATGATCAGTCACGTGATCAGTGCATGATCAGTCACGTGATCAGTGCATGATCATTTACGTGATCAGTGCATGATCAGTCACGTGACCAGTATATGGTAGCTACGTGATCATTCCATGACAGCCACGTGAGCAGTGCATGATAGCCACGTGATGTGTGCATGATCAGTTACGTGATCAGTGTATGATCAGCCACGTGATCAGTGCATGATATGTCACGTGACAGTGTGTGATCAGCCACGTGATCAGTGCATGATCAGCCACGTGATCAGTGCATGATAGCCACGTGATCAGTGCATGATCAGTTACGTGAGCAGTGTATGATCAGCCACGTGATCAGTGCATGGTCAGACACGTGAACAGTGTATGATCAGCCACGTGATCAGTGCATGATATCCAAGTGATCAGTGCATGATCAATCACGTGATCAGTGTATGATCAGCCACGTGAACAGTGCATGCTCAGTCACGTGATCAGGGCCTGCTGAGCTGCGTGATTACTGTCTGCTCATCTGCTTGACAATTGCCAGCTGAGCTGCATGATTCCTGCCTGTCATCTGCTTGACAATTGCCAGCTGTGCTGCGTAATTCCTGCCTGCTCAGCTGCTTGATTATTGCCAGCTGAGCAGCATGATTCCTCACAGCTGAGTTCCATGATTATTGCCTGCTGACTGTTTGATTCGTGCCTACTCAGCTCTTTGTTTATTGCCTCCAGAGGCACATGATCAGTGTATGATAGCAAACATGATCAGCGCATGATCAGTCACATGATCAGCGCCATTAAGTCACGTGATCACTACATGATAGTCATGTGATCAGTCCATGCTCAGTCACGGTATCAGTGCATGATCAGCCACGTGATCAGTGCATGATAGCCACGTGATCAGTGCATGATCAGCCACGTGATCAGTGCATGATCATCCACGTGATCAGTGCATGATAGCTACGTGATCAGTGCATGATCAGTCACGTGATCAGTGCATGATCAGTCACGTGATCAGTGCATGATCAGCCACGTGATCAGTGCATGATAGCCACGTGATCAGTGCATGATCAGTCACGTGATCAGTGCATGATCAGTCACGTGACCAGTGCATGATAGCTACGTGATCAGTGCATGATCAGCCACGTGATCAGTGCATGATAGCCACGTGATCAGTGCATGATCAGTCACGTGATCAGTGCATGATCAGTCACGTGATCAGTGCATGATCAGCCACGTGATCAGTGCATGATAGCCACGTGATCAGTGCATGATCAGTTACGTGATCAGTGCATGATCAGCCACGTGATCAGTGCATGATCAGACACGTGATCAGTGTATGATCAGCCACGTGATCAGTGCATGATATCCACGTGATCAGTGCATGATCATCACGTGATCAGTGTATGATCAGCCACGTGAACAGTGCATGCTCAGTCACGTGATCAGGGCCTGCTGAGCTGCGTGATTACTGTCTGCTCATCTGCTTGACAATTGCCAGCTGAGCTGCATGATTCCTGCCTGTCATCTGCTTGACAATTGCCAGCTGTGCTGCATAATTCCTGCCTGCTCAGCTGCTTGATTATTGCCAGCTGAGCAGCATGATTCCTCACAGCTGAGTTCCATGATTATTGCCTGCTGACTGATTTGTGCCTACTCAGCTCTTTGTTTATTGCCTCCAGAGGCACATGATCAGTGTATGATAGCAAACATGATCAGTGCATGATCAGTCACATGATCAGCGCCATTAAGTCACGTGATCACTACATGATAGTCATGTGATCAGTCCATGCTCAGTCACGGTATCAGTGCATGATCAGCCACGTGATCAGTGCATGATCAGCCACGTGATCAGTGCATGATAGCCACGTGATCAGTGCATGATCAGTCACGTGATCAGTGCATGATCAGTCACGTGATCAGTGCATGATCAGCCACGTGATCAGTGCATGATCAGTCACCTGATGGGTGTATGATCAGTCACGTGACTGGTACATGGTAGCTACATGATCATTGCATGATCAGCCACGTGATCAGTGCATGATAGCCACGTGATCAGTGCATGATCAGCCACGTGATCAGTGCATGATAGCCACGTGATCAGTGCATGATCAGTCACGTGATCATGTGTGATCAGCCACGTGATCAGTGCATGATCAGCCACGTGATCAGTGCATGATCAGTCACGTGATCAGTGCATGATAGCCACGTGATCAGTGCATGATCAGCCACGTGATCAGTGCATGATCAGCCACGTGATCAGTGCATGATAGCCACGTGATCAGTGCATGATCAGTCACGTGATCAGTGCATGATCAGTCACGTGATCAGTGCATGATCATTTACGTGATCAGTGCATGATCAGTCACGTGATCAGTATATGGTAGCCGTGATCATTCCATGACAGCCACGTGATCAGTGCATGATAGCCACGTGATCAGTGCATGATCAGTCACGTGATCAGTGTATGATCAGCCACGTGATCAGTGCATGAGTGCCACGTGATCAGTGCATGATAGTCACGTGACAGTGTGTGATCAGCCACGTGATCAGTGCATGATCAGCCACGTGATCAGTGCATGATAGCCACGTGATCAGTGCATGATCAGTCACGTGATCAGTGCATGATCAGCCACGTGATCAGTGCATGATCAGTCACGTGATCAGTGTATGATCAGCCACGTGAAGTGCATGCTCAGTCACGTGATCAGGGCCTGCTGAGCTGCGTGATTACTGTCTGCTCATCTGCTTGACAATTGCCAGCTGAGCTGCACGATCCTGCCTGTCATCTGCTTGACAATTGCCAGCTGTGCTGCGTAATTCCTGCCTGCTCAGCTGCTTGATTATTGCCAGCTGAGCAGCATGATTCCTCACAGCTGAGTTCCATGATTATTGCCTGCTGACTGTTTCGTGCCTACTCAGCTCTTTGTTCATTGCCTCCAGAGGCACATGATCAGTGTATGATACCAAACATGATCAGTGCATGATCAGTCACATGATCAGTGCATGATAAGCCACGTGATCAGTGCATGATCAGTCACGTGATCAGTGCATGATCAGTCACGTGATCAGTGCATGATAGCCACGTGATCAGTGCATGATCAGCCACGTGATCAGTGCATGATAGCCACGTGATCAGTGCATGATCAGTCACGTGATCAGTGCATGATAGCCACGTGATCAGTGCATGATCAGCCACGTGATCAGTGCATGATCAGTCACGTGATCAGTGCATGATAGCTACGTGATCAGTGCATGATCAGCCACGTGATCAGTGCATGATAGCCACGTGATCAGTGCATGATAGCCACGTGATCAGTGCATGATCAGTCACGTGATCAGTGCATGATCAGTCACGTGATCAGTGCATGATCATTTACGTGATCAGTGCATGATCAGTCACGTGACCAGTATATGGTAGCCACGTGATCATTCATGACAGCCACGTGAGCAGTGCATGATAGCCACGTGATCAGTGCATGATCAGTCACGTGATCAGTGTATGATCAGCCACGTGATCAGTGCATGAGTGCCACGTGATCAGTGCATGATAGTCACGTGACAGTGTGTGATCAGCCACGTGATCAGTGCATGATCAGCCACGTGATCAGTGCATGATAGCCACGTGATCAGTGCATGATCAGTTACGTGATCAGTGCATGATCAGCCACGTGATCAGTGCATGGTCAGACACGTGATCAGTGCATGATCAGCCACGTGATCAGTGCATGATAGTGACGTGATCAGTGATCATGTATCAGCGTGATGCAGTCAGTCAGTGATCAGTCACGTGATCAGTGCATGAGCCACGTGATCAGTGCATGATCAGCCAGTGATCAGTGCATGATCAGCCACGTGATCAGTGCATGATCAGTCACGTGATCAGTGCATGATCAGCACATGATCAGTGCATGATCAGCCACGTGATCAGTGCATGATCAGCCACGTGATCAGTGCATGATCAGTCACGTGATCAGTGCATGATCAGTCACGTGATCAGTGCATGATCAGCCACGTGATCAGTGCATGATCAGCCACGTGATCAGTGCATGATAGCCACGTGATCAGTGCATGATCAGTCACGTGATCAGTGCATGATCAGTCACGTGATCAGTGCATGATCAGCCACGTGATCAGTGCATGATCAGCCACGTGATCAGTGCATGATAGCCACGTGATCAGTGCATGATCAGTCACGTGATCAGTGCATGATCAGCCACGTGATCAGTGCATGATCAGCCACGTGATCAGTGCATGATCAGTCACGTGATCAGTGCATGATCAGTCACGTGATCAGTGCATGATAGCCACGTGATCAGTGCATGATCAGTCACGTGATCAGTGCATGATCAGTCACGTGATCAGTGCATGATCAGCCACGTGATCAGTGCATGATCAGCCACGTGATCAGTGCATGATCAGTCACGTGATCAGTGCATGATCAGTCACGTGACCAGTACATGGTAGCTACGTGATCAGTGCATGATCAGCCACGTGATCAGTGCATGATAGCCACGTGATCAGTGCATGATCAGTCACGTGATCAGTGCATGATCAGTCACGTGATCAGTGCATGATCAGCCACGTGATCAGTGCATGATAGCCACGTGATCAGTGCATGATCAGTCACGTGATCGTGTGTGATCAGCCACGTGATCAGTGCATGATGAGCCACGTGATCAGTGCATGATCAATTACGTGATCAGTGCATGATCAGTCACGTGACCAGTACATGGTTGCTACGTGATCGTGCATGATCAGCCACGTGAGCAGTGCATGATAGCCACGTGATCAGTGCATGATCAGTCACGTGATCAGTACATGATCAGTCACGTGAACAGTGCATGATCATTTACGTGATCTGTGCATGATCAGTCACGTGACCAGTATATGGTAGCTACGTGATCATTCCATGACGAGCCACGTGAGCAGTGCATGATAGCCACGTGATGTGTGCATGATGAGTTACGTGAGCAGAGTATGATCAGCCACGTGATCAGTGCATGAGTGCCACGTGATCAGTGCATGATATGTCACGTGACAGGTGTGTGATCAGCCACGTGAACAGTGCATGTTCAGCCACGTGATCAGTGCATGATAGCCACGTGATCAGTGCATGATCAGTTACGTGAGCAGTGTATGATCAGCCACGTGATCAGTGCATGGTCAGACACGTGAACAGTGTATGATCAGCCACGTGATCAGTGCATGATATCCAAGTGATCAGTGCATGATCATCACGTGATCAGTGTATGATCAGCCACGTGAACAGTGCATGCTCAGTCACGTGATCAGGGCCTGCTGAGCTGCGTGATTACTGTCTGCTCATCTGCTTGACAATTGCCAGCTGAGCTGCACGATTCCTGCCTGTCATCTGCTTGACAATTGCCAGCTGTGCTGCGTAATTCCTGCCTGCTCAGCTGCTTGATTATTGCCAGCTGAGCAGCATGATTCCTCACAGCTGAGTTCCATGATTATTGCCTGCTGACTGTTTGATTCGTGCCTACTCAGCTCTTTGTTTATTGCCTCCAGAGGCACATGATCAGTGTATGATAGCAAACATGATCAGCGCATGATCAGTCACATGATCAGCGCCATTAAGTCACGTGATCACTACATGATAGTCATGTGATCAGTCCATGCTCAGTCACGGTATCAGTGCATGATCAGCCACGTGATCAGTGCATGATCAGTCACGTGATCAGTGCATGATCAGCCACGTGATCAGTGCATGATAGCTCGTGATCAGTGCATGATCAGTCACGTGATCAGTGCATGATCAGGCACGTGATCAGTGCATGATCAGTCACGTGATCAGTGCATGATAGCCACGTGATCAGTGCATGATCAGTCACCTGATGGGTGTATGATCATTCACGTGACCTGTACATGGTAGCTACATGATCATTGCATGATCAGCCACGTGAGCAGTGCATGATAGCCACGTGATCAGTGCATGATCAGTCACGTGATCAGTGCATGATCAGTCATGTGATCAGTGCATGATCAGCCACGTGATCAGTGCATGATCAGCCACGTGATCAGTGCATGATCAGCCACGTGATCAGTGCATGATAGCCACGTGATCAGTGCATGATCAGTCACGTGATCAGTGCATGATCAGTCACGTGATCAGTGCATGATAGCCACGTGATCAGTGCATGATAGCCACGTGATCAGTGCATGATCAGTCACGTGATCAGTGCATGATCAGCCACGTGATCAGTGCATGATCAGTCACGTGATCAGTGCATGATCAGCCACGTGATCAGTGCATGATAGCCACGTGATCAGTGCATGATCAGTCACGTGATCAGTGCATGATCAGTCACGTGATCAGTGCATGATCAGCCACGTGATCAGTGCATGATCAGTCACGTGATCAGTGCATGATCAGCCACGTGATCAGTGCATGATAGCCACGTGATCAGTGCATGATCAGTCACGTGATCAGTGCATGATCAGTCACGTGATCAGTGCATGATAGCCACGTGATCAGTGCATGATAGCCACGTGATCAGTGCATGATCAGTCACGTGATCAGTGCATGATCAGCCACGTGATCAGTGCATGATCAGTCACGTGATCAGTGCATGATCAGCCACGTGATCAGTGCATGATCAGCCACGTGATCAGTGCATGATATCACGTGATCAGTGCATGATCAGCCACGTGATCAGTGCATGATAGCCACGTGATCAGTGCATGATCAGTCACGTGATCAGTGTATGATCAGCCACGTGAACAGTGCATGCTCAGTCACGTGATCAGGGCCTGCTGAGCTGCGTGATTACTGTCTGCTCATCTGCTTGACAATTGCCAGCTGAGCTGCACGATTCCTGCCTGTCATCTGCTTGACAATTGCCAGCTGTGCTGCGTAATTCCTGCCTGCTCAGCTGCTTGATTATTGCCAGCTGAGCAGCATGATTTCTCAGAGCTGAGTTCCATGATTATAGCCTGCTGACTGTTTCGTGCCTACTCAGCTCTATGTTCATTGCCTCCAGAGGCACATGATCAGTGTATGACACCAAACATGATCAGTGCATGATCAGTCACATGATCAGTGCATGATAAGCCACGTGATCAGTGCATGATCAGTCACGTGATCAGTGCATGATCAGTCATGTGATCAGTGCATGGTAGCTGCGTGATCAGTGCATGATCAGCCACGTGATCAGTGCATGATAGCCACGTGATCAGTGCATGATCAGTCACGTGATCAGTGCATGATAGCACGTGATCAGTGCATGATCAGCCACGTGATCAGTGCATGATCAGCCACGTGATCAGTGCATGATAGCCACGTGATCAGTGCATGATCAGTCACGTGATCAGTGCATGATCAGTCACGTGATCAGTGCATGATCAGTTACGTGATCAGTGCATGATCAGTCACGTGACCAGTATATGGTAGCTACGTGATCATTGCATGACAGCCACGTGAGCAGTGCATGATAGCCACGTGATCAGTGCATGATCAGTCACGTGATCAGTGTATGATCAGCCACGTGATCAGTGCATGAGTGCCACGTGATCAGTGCATGATATGTCACGTGACAGTGTGTGATCAGCCACGTGATCAGTGCATGATCAGCCACGTGATCAGTGCATGATAGCCACGTGATCAGTGCATGATCAGTTACGTGATCAGTGCATGATCAGCCACGTGATCAGTGCATGGTCAGACACGTGATCAGTGTATGATCAGCCACGTGATCAGTGCATGATATCCACGTGATCAGTGCATGATCAATCACGTGATCAGTGTATGATCAGCCACGTGAACAGTGCATGCTCAGTCACGTGATCAGGGCCTGCTGAGCTGCGTGATTACTGTCTGCTCATCTGCTTGACAATTGCCAGCTGAGCTGCACGATCCTGCCTGTCATCTGCTTGACAATTGCCAGCTGTGCTGCGTAATTCCTGCCTGCTCAGCTGCTTGATTATTGCCAGCTGAGCAGCATGATTCCTCACAGCTGAGTTCCATGATTATTGCCTGCTGACTGATTCGTGCCTACTCAGCTCTTTGTTCATTGCCTCCAGAGGCACATGATCAGTGTATGATACCAAACATGATCAGTGCATGATCAGTCACATGATCAGTGCATGATAAGCCACGTGATCAGTGCATGATCAGTCACGTGATCAGTGCATGATCAGTCACGTGATCAGTGCATGATAGCCACGTGATCAGTGCATGATCAGCCACGTGATCAGTGCATGATAGCCACGTGATCAGTGCATGATCAGTCACGTGATCAGTGCATGATCAGCCACGTGATCAGTGCATGATCAGCCACGTGATCAGTGCATGATCAGTTACGTGATCAGTGTATGATCAGCCACGTGATCAGTGCATGGTCAGACACGTGATCAGTGCATGATCAGCCACGTGATCAGTGCATGATATCCACGTGATCAGTGCATGATCAGTCACGTGATCAGTGTATGATCAGCCACGTGAACAGTGCATGCTCAGTCACGTGATCAGGGCCTGCTGAGCTGCGTGATTACTGTCTGCTCATCTGCTTGACAATTGCCAGCTGAGCTGCACGATTCCTGCCTGTCATCTGCTTGACAATTGCCAGCTGTGCTGCGTAATTCCTGCCTGCTCAGCTGCTTGATTATTGCCAGCTGAGCAGCATGATTTCTCAGAGCTGAGTTCCATGATTATAGCCTGCTGACTGTTTCGTGCCTACTCAGCTCTATTTTCATTGCCTCCAGAGGCACATGATCAGTGTATGATACCAAACATGATCAGTGCATGATCAGTCACATGATCAGTGCATGATAAGCCACGTGATCAGTGCATGATCAGTCACGTGATCAGTGCATGATCAGTCACGTGATCAGTGCATGATAGCTGCGTGATCAGTGCATGATCAGCCACGTGATCAGTGCATGATAGCCACGTGATCAGTGCATGATCAGTCACGTGATCAGTGCATGATCAGCCACGTGATCAGTGCATGATCAGCCACGTGATCAGTGCATGATAGCCACGTGATCAGTGCATGATCAGTCACGTGATCAGTGCATGATAGCCACGTGATCAGTGCATGATCAGCCACGTGATCAGTGCATGATCAGTCACGTGATCAGTGCATGATAGCCACGTGATCAGTGCATGATCAGCCACGTGATCAGTGCATGATCAGCCACGTGATCAGTGCATGATAGCCACGTGATCAGTGCATGATCAGTCACGTGATCAGTGCATGATCAGTCACGTGATCAGTGCATGATCACGTGATCAGTGCATGATCAGTCACGTGATCAGTGCATGATAGCTTCGTGATCATTGCATGATCAGCCACGTGATCAGTGCATGATAGCCACGTGATCAGTGCATGATCAGTCACGTGATCAGTGCATGATCAGCCACGTGATCAGTGCATGATGCCACGTGATCAGTGCATGATCAGTCACGTGACAGTGCATGATCAGCCACGTGATCAGTGCATGATCAGCCACGTGATCAGTGCATGATAGCCACGTGATCAGTGCATGATCAGTCACGTGATCAGTGCATGATCAGCCACGTGATCAGTGCATGATAGCCACGTGATCAGTGCATGATCAGTCACGTGATCAGTGCATGATCAGTCACGTGATCAGTGCATGATAGCTGCGTGATCATGCATGATCAGCCACGTGATCAGTGCATGATAGCCACGTGATCAGTGCATGATCAGTCACGTGATCAGTGCATGATCAGTCACGTGATCAGTGCATGATCAGCCACGTGATCAGTGCATGATCAGTCACGTGATCAGTGCATGATCAGCCACGTGATCAGTGCATGATAGCCACGTGATCAGTGCATGATCAGTCACGTGATCAGTGCATGATCAGTCACGTGATCAGTGCATGATCAGCCACGTGATCAGTGCATGATCAGCCACGTGATCAGTGCATGATCAGTCACGTGATCAGTGCATGATCAGCCACGTGATCAGTGCATGATCAGCCACGTGATCAGTGCATGATCAGCCACGTGATCAGTGCATGATAGCCACGTGATCAGTGCATGATCAGTCACGTGATCAGTGCATGATCAGCCACGTGATCAGTGCATGATCAGTCACGTGATCAGTGCATGATCAGCCACGTGATCAGTGCATGATAGCCACGTGATCAGTGCATGATCAGTCACGTGATCAGTGCATGATCAGTCACGTGATCAGTGCATGATCAGCCACGTGATCAGTGCATGATCAGCCACGTGATCAGTGCATGATCAGCCACGTGATCAGTGCATGATAGCCACGTGATCAGTGCATGATCAGTCACGTGATCAGTGCATGATCAGTCACGTGATCAGTGCATGATAGCCACGTGATCAGTGCATGATAGCCACGTGATCAGTGCATGATCAGTCACGTGATCAGTGCATGATCAGTCACGTGATCAGTGCATGATCAGCCACGTGATCAGTGCATGATCAGCCACGTGATCAGTGCATGATATCACGTGATCAGTGCATGATCAGCCACGTGATCAGTGCATGATAGCCACGTGATCAGTGCATGATCAGTCACGTGATCAGTGTATGATCAGCCACGTGAACAGTGCATGCTCAGTCACGTGATCAGGGCCTGCTGAGCTGCGTGATTACTGTCTGCTCATCTGCTTGACAATTGCCAGCTGAGCTGCACGATTCCTGCCTGTCATCTGCTTGACAATTGCCAGCTGTGCTGCGTAATTCCTGCCTGCTCAGCTGCTTGATTATTGCCAGCTGAGCAGCATGATTTCTCACAGCTGAGTTCCATGATTATTGCCTGCTGACTGTTTCGTGCCTACTCAGCTCTTTGTTCATTGCCTCCAGAGGCACATGATCAGTGTATGATAGCAAACATGATCAGCACATGATCAGTCACATGATCAGTGCATGATAAGCCACGTGATCAGTGCATGATCAATCACGTGATCAGTGCATGATCAGTCATGTGATCAGTGCATGGTAGCTGCGTGATCAGTGCATGATCAGCCACGTGATCAGTGCATGATAGCCACGTGATCAGTGCATGATCAGTCACGTGATCAGTGCATGATAGCACGTGATCAGTGCATGATCAGCCACGTGATCAGTGCATGATAGCCACGTGATCAGTGCATGATAGCCACGTGATCAGTGCATGATCAGTCACGTGATCAGTGCATGATCAGTCACGTGATCAGTGCATGATCATTTACGTGATCAGTGCATGATCAGTCACGTGACCAGTATATGGTAGCTACGTGATCATTGCATGACAGCCACGTGAGCAGTGCATGATAGCCACGTGATCAGTGCATGATCAGTTACGTGATCAGTGTATGATCAGCCACGTGATCAGTGCATGAGTGCCACGTGATCAGTGCATGATAGTCACGTGACAGTGTGTGATCAGCCACGTGATCAGTGCATGATCAGCCACGTGATCAGTGCATGATAGCCACGTGATCAGTGCATGATCAGTTACGTGAGCAGTGTATGATCAGCCACGTGATCAGTGCATGGTCAGACACGTGAACAGTGTATGATCAGCCACGTGATCAGTGCATGATATCCAAGTGATCAGTGCATGATCAGTCACGTGATCAGTGTATGATCAGCCACGTGAACAGTGCATGCTCAGTCACGTGATCAGGGCCTGCTGAGCTGCGTGATTACTGTCTGCTCATCTGCTTGACAATTGCCAGCTGAGCTGCACGATTCCTGCCTGTCATCTGCTTGACAATTGCCAGCTGTGCTGCGTAATTCCTGCCTGCTCAGCTGCTTGATTATTGCCAGCTGAGCAGCATGATTCCTCACAGCTGAGTTCCATGATTATAGCCTGCTGACTGTTTGCTTCCTACTCAGCTCTTTGTTCATTGCCTCCAGAGGCACATGATCAGTGTATGACACCAAACATGATCAGCGCATGATCAGTCACATGATCAGTGCATGATAAGCCACGTGATCAGTGCATGATCAGTCACGTGATCAGTGCATGATCAGTCACGTGATCAGTGCATGATAGCCACGTGATCAGTGCATGATCAGCCACGTGATCAGTGCATGATAGCCACGTGATCAGTGCATGATCAGTCACGTGATCAGTGCATGATAGCCACGTGATCAGTGCATGATCAGCCACGTGATCAGTGCATGATCAGTTACGTGATCAGTGTATGATCAGCCACGTGATCAGTGCATGGTCAGACACGTGATCAGTGCATGATCAGCCACGTGATCAGTGCATGATATCCACGTGATCAGTGCATGATCAGTCACGTGATCAGTGTATGATCAGCCACGTGAACAGTGCATGCTCAGTCACGTGATCAGGGCCTGCTGAGCTGCGTGATTACTGTCTGCTCATCTGCTTGACAATTGCCAGCTGAGCTGCACGATTCCTGCCTGTCATCTGCTTGACAATTGCCAGCTGTGCTGCGTAATTCCTGCCTGCTCAGCTGCTTGATTATTGCCAGCTGAGCAGCATGATTCCTCAGAGCTGAGTTCCATGATTATTGCCTGCTGACTGTTTCGTGCCTACTCAGCTCTATTTTCATTGCCTCCAGAGGCACATGATCAGTGTATGATAGCAAACATGATCAGTGCATGATCAGTCACATGATCAGTGCATGATAAGCCACGTGATCAGTGCATGATCAGTCACGTGATCAGTGCATGATCAGTCACGTGATCAGTGCATGATAGCTGCGTGATCAGTGCATGATCAGCCACGTGATCAGTGCATGATAGCCACGTGATCAGTGCATGATCAGTCACGTGATCAGTGCATGATAGCACGTGATCAGTGCATGATCAGCCACGTGATCAGTGCATGATCAGCCACGTGATCAGTGCATGATCAGTCACGTGATCAGTGCATGATAGCCACGTGATCAGTGCATGATCAGCCACGTGATCAGTGCATGATAGCCACGTGATCAGTGCATGATAGCCACGTGATCAGTGCATGATCAGTCACGTGATCAGTGCATGATCAGTCACGTGATCAGTGCATGATCAGTCACGTGATCAGTGCATGATCAGTCACGTGATCAGTGCATGGTAGCTACGTGATCAGTGCATGATCAGCCACGTGATCAGTGCATGATCAGCCACGTGATCAGTGCATGATCAGTCACGTGATCAGTGCATGATCAGCCACGTGATCAGTGCATGAGTGCCACGTGATCAGTGCATGATAGTCACGTGATCAGTGTGTGATCAGCCACGTGATCAGTGCATGATCAGCCACGTGATCAGTGCATGATAGCCACGTGATCAGTGCATGATCAGTCACGTGATCAGTGCATGATAGCCACGTGATCAGTGCATGATCAGCCACGTGATCAGTGCATGATCAGTCACGTGATCAGTGCATGATAGCTACGTGATCAGTGCATGATCAGCCACGTGATCAGTGCATGATAGCCACGTGATCAGTGCATGATAGCCACGTGATCAGTGCATGATCAGTCACGTGATCAGTGCATGATCAGTCACGTGAACAGTGCATGATCATTTACGTGATCAGTGCATGATCAGTCACGTGACCAGTATATGGTAGCTACGTGATCATTCCATGACAGCCACGTGAGCAGTGCATGATAGCCACGTGATGTGTGCATGATCAGTTACGTGAGCAGAGTATGATCAGCCACGTGATCAGTGCATGAGTGCCACGTGATCAGTGCATGATATGTCACGTGACAGGTGTGTGATCAGCCACGTGAACAGTGCATGTTCAGCCACGTGATCAGTGCATGATAGCCACGTGATCAGTGCATGATCAGTTACGTGAGCAGTGTATGATCAGCCACGTGATCAGTGCATGGTCAGACACGTGAACAGTGTATGATCAGCCACGTGATCAGTGCATGATATCCAAGTGATCAGTGCATGATCATCACGTGATCAGTGTATGATCAGCCACGTGAACAGTGCATGCTCAGTCACGTGATCAGGGCCTGCTGAGCTGCGTGATTACTGTCTGCTCATCTGCTTGACAATTGCCAGCTGAGCTGCACGATTCCTGCCTGTCATCTGCTTGACAATTGCCAGCTGTGCTGCGTAATTCCTGCCTGCTCAGCTGCTTGATTATTGCCAGCTGAGCAGCATGATTCCTCACAGCTGAGTTCCATGATTATTGCCTGCTGACTGTTTGATTCGTGCCTACTCAGCTCTTTGTTTATTGCCTCCAGAGGCACATGATCAGTGTATGATAGCAAACATGATCAGCGCATGATCAGTCACATGATCAGCGCCATTAAGTCACGTGATCACTACATGATAGTCATGTGATCAGTCCATGCTCAGTCACGGTATCAGTGCATGATCAGCCACGTGATCAGTGCATGATCAGCCACGTGATCAGTGCATGATCAGCCACGTGATCAGTGCATGATCAGTCACGTGATCAGTGCATGATCAGGCACGTGATCAGTGCATGATCAGCCACGTGATCAGTGCATGATAGCCACGTGATCAGTGCATGATCAGTCACCTGATGGGTGTATGATCAGTCACGTGACCAGTACATGGTAGCTACATGATCATTGCATGATCAGCCACGTGAGTAGTGCATGATAGCCACGTGATCAGTGCATGATCAGTCACGTGATCAGTGCATGATCAGTCATGTGATCAGTGCATGATCAGGCACGTGATCAGTGCATGATCAGCCACGTGATCAGTGCATGATAGCCACGTGATCAGTGCATGATCAGTCACGTGATCAGTGCATGATCAGCCACGTGATCAGTGCATGATAGCCACGTGATCAGTGCATGATCAGTCAGTGATCAGTGCATGATCAGTCACGTGATCAGTGCATGATAGCCACGTGATCAGTGCATGATCAGTCACGTGATCAGTGCATGATCAGCCACGTGATCAGTGCATGATCAGCCACGTGATCAGTGCATGATCATTACGTGATCAGTGCATGATCAGTCACGTGATCAGTGCATGATAGCCACGTGATCATGCATGATCAGCCACGTGATCAGTGCATGATAGCCACGTGATCAGTGCATGATCAGTCACGTGATCAGTGCATGATCAGTCACGTGATCAGTGCATGATCAGTCACGTGATCAGTGCATGATCAGCCACGTGATCAGTGCATGATCAGTCACGTGATCAGTGCATGATAGCTACGTGATCAGTGCATGATCAGCCACGTGATCAGTGCATGATAGCCACGTGATCAGTGCATGATCAGTCACATGATCAGTGCATGATCAGCCACGTGATCAGTGCATGATCAGTCACGTGATCAGTGCATGATATAGACGTGATCAGTGCATGATCAGTCACGTGATCAGTGCATGATCAGCCACGTGATCAGTGCATGATCAGCCACGTGATCAGTGCATGATAGCCAGTGATCAGTGCATGATCAGTCACGTGATCAGTGCATGATCAGCCACGTGATCAGTGCATGATAGCCACGTGATCAGTGCATGATCAGTCACGTGATCAGTGCATGATCAGTCACGTGATCAGTGCATGATCAGCCACGTGATCAGTGCATGATCAGCCACGTGATCAGTGCATGATCAGTCACGTGATCAGTGCATGATCAGTCACGTGATCAGTGCATGATCAGTCACGTGATCAGTGCATGATCAGCCACGTGATCAGTGCATGATAGCCACGTGATCAGTGCATGATCAGTCACGTGATCAGTGCATGATCAGTCACGTGATCAGTGCATGATCAGCCACGTGATCAGTGCATGATCAGTCACGTGATCAGTGCATGATCAGTCACGTGATCAGTGCATGATCAGTCACGTGATCAGTGCATGATCAGTCACGTGATCAGTGCATGATAGCTACGTGATCATTGCATGATCAGCCACGTGATCAGTGCATGATAGCCACGTGATCAGTGCATGATCAGTCACGTGATCAGTGCATGATCAGCCACGTGATCAGTGCATGATAGTCACGTGATCAGTGCATGATCAGCCACGTGATCAGTGCATGATCAGCCACGTGATCAGTGCATGATAGCCACGTGATCAGTGCATGATCAGTCACGTGATCAGTGCATGATCAGCCACGTGATCAGTGCATGATCAGCCACGTGATCAGTGCATGATCAGTCACGTGATCAGTGCATGATCAGCCACGTGATCAGTGCATGATCAGACACGTGATCAGTGTATGATCAGCCACGTGATCAGTGCATGATATCCACGTGATCAGTGCATGATCAGTCACGTGATCAGTGTATGATCAGCCACGTGAACAGTGCATGCTCAGTCACGTGATCAGGGCCTGCTGAGCTGCGTGATTACTGTCTGCTCATCTGCTTGACAATTGCCAGCTGAGCTGCATGATTCCTGCCTGTCATCTGCTTGACAATTGCCAGCTGTGCTGCGTAATTCCTGCCTGCTCAGCTGCTTGATTATTGCCAGCTGAGCAGCATGATTCCTCACAGCTGAGTTCCATGATTATTGCCTGCTGACTGTTTCGTGCCTACTCAGCTCTTTGTTTATTGCCTCCAGAGGCACATGATCAGTGTATGATAGCAAACATGATCAGTGCATGATCAGTCACATGATCAGTGCATTAAGTCACGTGATCAGTGCATGATAGTCATGTGATCAGTCCATGATCAGTCACGGTATCAGTGCATGATCAGCCACGTGATCAGTGCATGATAGCCACGTGATCAGTGCATGATCAGCCACGTGATCAGTGCATGATCATCCACGTGATCAGTGCATGATAGCCACGTGATCAGTGCATGATCAGTCACGTGATCAGTGCATGATCAGCCACGTGATCAGTGCATGATCAGCCGTGATCAGTGCATGATAGCCACGTGATCAGTGCATGATCAGTCACGTGATCAGTGCATGATCAGTCACGTGACCAGTGCATGATAGCTACGTGATCAGTGCATGATCAGCCACGTGATCAGTGCATGATAGCCACGTGATCAGTGCATGATCAGTCACGTGATCAGTGCATGATCAGTCACGTGATCAGTGCATGATCAGCCACGTGATCAGTGCATGATAGCCACGTGATCAGTGCATGATCAGTTACGTGATCAGTGCATGATCAGCCACGTGATCAGTGCATGATCAGACACGTGATCAGTGTATGATCAGCCACGTGATCAGTGCATGATATCCACGTGATCAGTGCATGATCATCACGTGATCAGTGTATGATCAGCCACGTGAACAGTGCATGCTCAGTCACGTGATCAGGGCCTGCTGAGCTGCGTGATTACTGTCTGCTCATCTGCTTGACAATTGCCAGCTGAGCTGCACGATTCCTGCCTGTCATCTGCTTGACAATTGCCAGCTGTGCTGCGTAATTCCTGCCTGCTCAGCTGCTTGATTATTGCCAGCTGAGCAGCATGATTTCTCAGAGCTGAGTTCCATGATTATTGCCTGCTGACTGATTCCTGCCTACTCAGCTCTATGTTCATTGCCTCCAGAGGCACATGATCAGTGTGATACCAAACATGATCAGCACATGATCAGTCACATGATCAGTGCATGATAAGCCACGTGATCAGTGCATGATCAGTCACGTGATCAGTGCATGATCAGTCACGTGATCAGTGCATGATAGCCACGTGATCAGTGCATGATCAGCCACGTGATCAGTGCATGATAGCCACGTGATCAGTGCATGATCAGTCACGTGATCAGTGCATGATCAGCCACGTGATCAGTGCATGATCAGTCACGTGATCAGTGCATGATCAGCCACGTGATCAGTGCATGATAGCCACGTGATCAGTGCATGATCAGTCACGTGATCAGTGCATGATCAGTCGTGATCAGTGTGTGATCAGCCACGTGATCAGTGCATGATGAGCCACGTGATCAGTGCATGATCAGTCACGTGATCAGTGCATGATCAGTCACGTGACCAGTACATGATAGCCACGTGATCAGTGCATGATCAGCCACGTGATCAGTGCATGATAGCCACGTGATCAGTGCATGATCAGTCACGTGATCAGTGCATGATCAGTCACGTGATCAGTGCATGATCATTTACGTGATCAGTGCATGATCAGTCACGTGACCAGTATATGGTAGCCACGTGATCATTGCATGACAGCCACGTGATCAGTGCATGATCAGCCACGTGATCAGTGCATGATCAGTCACGTGATCAGTGCATGATCAGCCACGTGATCAGTGCATGATCAGTCACGTGATCAGTGCATGATCAGCCACGTGATCAGTGCATGATCAGCCACGTGATCAGTGCATGACAGTCACGTGATCAGTGCATGATCAGTCACGTGATCAGTGCATGATAGCCACGTGATCAGTGCATGATCAGTCACGTGATCAGTGCATGATCAGCCACGTGATCAGTGCATGCTCAGTCACGTGATCAGGGCCTGCTGAGCTGCGTGATTACTGTCTGCTCATCTGCTTGACAATTGCCAGCTGAGCTGCACGATTCCTGCCTGTCATCTGCTTGACAATTGCCAGCTGTGCTGCGTAATTCCTGCCTGCTCAGCTACTTGATTATTGCCAGCTGAGCAGCATGATTTCTCAGAGCTGAGTTCCATGATTATAGCCTGCTGACTGATTTGCCTACTCAGCTCTTTGTTTTTGCCTCCAGAGGCACATGATCAGTGTATGATACAAACATGATCAGCGCATGATCAGTCACATGATCAGTGCATGATAAGCCACGTGATCAGTGCATGATCAGCCACGTGATCAGTGCATGATCAGTCACGTGATCAGTGCATGATAGCACGTGATCAGTGCATGATCAGCCACGTGATCAGTGCATGATAGCCACGTGATCAGTGCATGATCAGTCACGTGATCAGTGCATGATCAGTCACGTGATCAGTGCATGATCAGTCACGTGATCAGTGCATGATCAGTCACGTGATCAGTGCATGGTAGCTACATGATCATTGCATGACAGCCACGTGATCAGTGCATGATAGCCACGTGATCAGTGCATGATCAGTCACGTGATCAGTGCATGATCAGCCACGTGATCAGTGCATGATGCCACGTGATCAGTGCATGATAGTCACGTGATCAGTGCATGATCAGCCACGTGATCAGTGCATGATCAGCCACGTGATCAGTGCATGATAGCCACGTGATCAGTGCATGATCAGTCACGTGATCAGTGCATGATCAGCCACGTGATCAGTGCATGATCAGCACGTGATCAGTGCATGATCAGCCACGTGATCAGTGCATGCTCAGTCACGTGATCAGTGCCTGCTGAGCTGCGTGATTACTGTCTGATCATCTGCTTGACAATTGCCAGCTGAGCTGCATGATCCTGCCTGTCATCTGCTTGACAATTGCCAGCTGTGCTGCGTAATTCCTGCCTGCTCAGCTGCTTGATTATTGCCAGCTGAGCAGCATGATTTCTCAGAGCTGAGTTCCATGATTATAGCCTGCTGACTGTTTCATGCCTACTCAGCTCTATGTTCATTGCCTCCAGAGGCACATGATCAGTGTATGATACCAAACATGATCAGTGCATGATCAGTCACATGATCAGTGCATGATAAGCCACGTGATCAGTGCATGATCAGTCACGTGATCAGTGCATGATCAGTCACGTGATCAGTGCATGATAGCCACGTGATCAGTGCATGATCAGCCACGTGATCAGTGCATGATAGCCACGTGATCAGTGCATGATCAGTCACGTGATCAGTGCATGATAGCCACGTGATCAGTGCATGATCAGTCACGTGATCAGTGCATGATCAGTCACGTGATCAGTGCATGATAGCTACGTGATCAGTGCATGATCAGCCACGTGATCAGTGCATGATAGCCACGTGATCAGTGCATGATCAGCCACGTGATCAGTGCATGATCAGTCACGTGATCAGTGCATGATCAGTCACGTGATCAGTGCATGATCAGTCACGTGACCAGTGCATGGTAGCCGTGATCATTGCATGATCAGCCACGTGATCAGTGCATGATAGCCACGTGATCAGTGCATGATCAGTCACGTGATCAGTGTATGATCAGCCACGTGATCAGTGCATGAGTGCCACGTGATCAGTGCATGATAGTCACGTGATCAGTGTGTGATCAGCCACGTGATCAGTGCATGATCAGCCACGTGATCAGTGCATGATAGCCACGTGATCAGTGCATGATCAGTTACGTGATCAGTGCATGATCAGCCACGTGATCAGTGCATGGTCAGACACGTGATCAGTGTGATCAGCCACGTGATCAGTGCATGATATCAAGTGATCAGTGCATGATCAGTCACGTGATCAGTGTATGATCAGCCACGTGAACAGTGCATGCTCAGTCACGTGATCAGGGCCTGCTGAGCTGCGTGATTACTGTCTGCTCATCTGCTTGACAATTGCCAGCTGAGCTGCATGATTCCTGCCTGTCATCTGCTTGACAATTGCCAGCTGTGCTGCGTAATTCCTGCCTGCTCAGCTGCTTGATTATTGCCAGCTGAGCAGCATGATTCTCAGAGCTGAGTTCCATGATTATTGCCTGCTGACTGTTTGATTCCCTACTCAGCTCTTTGTTTATTGCCTCCAGAGGCACATGATCAGTGTATGATCAGCACATGATCAGTCACATGATCAGCGCCACGTGATCAGTCATGATCAGTGTGATCAGCATGCAGTCATTAAGTCACGTGATCACATGATCAGCCACGTGATCAGTGCATGATAGCCACGTGATCAGTGCATGATCAGTCACGTGATCAGTGCATGATAGCACGTGATCAGTGCATGATCAGTCACGTGATCAGTGCATGATCAGCCACGTGATCAGTGCAGATCAGCCACGTGATCAGTGCATGATCACCACGTGATCAGTGCATGATAGTCACGTGATCAGTGCATGATCAGTCACGTGATCAGTGCATGATCAGTCACGTGATCAGTGCATGATCAGCCACGTGATCAGTGCATGATAGCCACGTGATCAGTGCATGATCAGTCAGTCATCATGCATGATGTGCATGATAGTCACGTGATCAGTGCATGATCACCGTGATCACATGTAGCCACGTGATCAGTGCATGATCAGTCACGTGATCAGTGCATGATCAGCACGTGATCAGTGCATGATCAGCCACGTGATCAGTGCATGATCAGCCACGTGATCAGTGCATGATCAGTCACGTGATCAGTGCATGATCAGCCACGTGATCAGTGCATGATCAGTCACGTGATCAGTGCATGATCAGCCACGTGATCAGTGCATGATCAGCCACGTGATCAGTGTGATGTGATCAGTGCCATCGTGATCAGTGCATGATAGCCACGTGATCAGTGCATGATCAGTCACGTGATCAGTGTGTGATCAGCCACGTGAACAGTGCATGCTCAGTCACGTGATCAGGGCCTGCTGAGCTGCGTGATTACTGTCTGCTCATCTGCTTGACAATTGCCAGCTGAGCTGCACGATTCCTGCCTGTCATCTCCTTGACAATTGCCACCTGTGCTGCGTAATTCCTGCCTGCTCAGCTACTTGATTATTGCCAGCTGAGCAGCATGATTTCTCAGAGCTGAGTTCCATGATTATAGCCTGCTGACTGTTTCCTGCCTACTCAGCTCTATGTTTGCCTCCAGAGGCACATGATCAGTGTATGACACCAAACATGATCAGCACATGATCAGTCACATGATCAGTGCATGATAAGCCACGTGATCAGTGCATGATCAGTTACGTGATCAGTGCATGATCAGTCACGTGATCAGTGCATGATAGCCACGTGATCATTGCATGATCAGCCACGTGATCAGTGCATGATAGCCACGTGATCAGTGCATGATAGCCACGTGATCAGTGCATGATCAGTCACGTGATCAGTGCATGATCAGTCACGTGATCAGTGCATGATCAGTCACGTGATCAGTGCATGATCAGTCACGTGATCAGTGCATGATAGCTCATGATCATTGCATGATCAGCCACGTGATCAGTGCATGATAGCCACGTGATCAGTGCATGATCAGTCACGTGATCAGTGTATGATCAGCCACGTGATCAGTGCATGATGCCACGTGATCAGTGCATGATCAGTCACATGATCAGTGTGTGATCAGCCACGTGATCAGTGCATGATCAGCCACGTGATCAGTGCATGATAGCCACGTGATCAGTGCATGATCAGTCACGTGATCAGTGCATGATCAGCCACGTGATCAGTGCATGATCAGACGTGATCAGTGTATGATCAGCCACGTGAACAGTGCATGCTCAGTCACGTGATCAGGGCCTGCTGAGCTGCGTGATTACTGCTGCTCATCTGCTTGACAATGCCAGCTGAGCTGCACGTTCCTGCCTGTCATCTGCTTGACAATTGCCAGCTGTGCTGCGTAATTCCTGCCTGCTCAGCTGCTTGATTATTGCCAGCTGAGCAGCATGTTTCTCAGAGCTGAGTTCCATGATTATAGCCTGCTGACTGTTTCCTGCCTACTCAGCTCTATGTTCATTGCCTCCAGAGGCACATGATCAGTGTGTGACACCAAACATGATCAGCACATGATCAGTCACATGATCAGTGCATGATAAGCCAGGTGATCAGTGCATGATCAGTCACGTGATCAGTGCATGATCAGTCATGTGATCAGTGCATGATAGCTGTGATCAGTGCATGATCAGCCACGTGATCAGTGCATGATCAGCCACGTGATCAGTGCATGATCAGTCACGTGATCAGTGCATGATAGCCACGTGATCAGTGCATGATCAGCCACGTGATCAGTGCATGATCAGTCACGTGATCAGTGCATGATAGCTACGTGATCAGTGCATGATCAGCCACGTGATCAGTGCATGATAGCCACGTGATCAGTGCATGATAGCCACGTGATCAGTGCATGATCAGTCACGTGATCAGTGCATGATCAGTCACGTGATCAGTGCATGATCATTTACGTGATCAGTGCATGATCAGTCACGTGATCAGTATATGGTAGCTACGTGATCAGTGCATGACAGCCACGTGATCAGTGCATGATAGCCACGTGATCAGTGCATGATCAGTCACGTGAGCAGTGTATGATCAGCCACGTGATCAGTGCATGAGTGCCACGTGATCAGTGCATGATCATGTCACGTGACAGTGTGTGATCAGCCACGTGATCAGTGCATGATCAGCCACGTGATCAGTGCATGATAGCCACGTGATCAGTGCATGATCAGTTACGTGAGCAGTGTATGATCAGCCACGTGATCAGTGCATGGTCAGACACGTGATCAGTGCATGATCAGCCACGTGATCAGTGCATGATATCCACGTGATCAGTGCATGATCAGTCACGTGATCAGTGTATGATCAGCCACGTGAACAGTGCATGCTCAGTCACGTGATCAGGGCCTGCTGAGCTGCGTGATTACTGTCTGCTCATCTGCTTGACAATTGCCAGCTGTGCTGCGTAATTCCTGCCTGCTCAGCTGCTTGATTATTGCCAGCTGAGCAGCATGATTCCTCACAGCTGAGTTCCATGATTATTGCCTGCTGACTGTTTGATTCGTGCCTACTCAGCTCTTTGTTTATTGCCTCCAGAGGCACATGATCAGTGTATGATAGCAAACATGATCAGCGCATGATCAGTCACATGATCAGCGCCATTAAGTCACGTGATCACTACATGATAGTCATGTGATCAGTCCATGCTCAGTCACGGTATCAGTGCATGATCAGCCACGTGATCAGTGCATGATCAGCCACGTGATCAGTGCATGATAGCCACGTGATCAGTGCATGATCAGTCACGTGATCAGTGCATGATCAGGCACGTGATCAGTGCATGATCAGCCACGTGATCAGTGCATGATAGCCACGTGATCAGTGCATGATCAGTCACCTGATGGGTGTATGATCAGTCACGTGACCTGTACATGGTAGCTACATGATCATTGCATGATCAGCCACGTGAAGTGCATGATAGCCACGTGATCAGTGCATGATCAGTCACGTGATCAGTGCATGATCAGTCATGTGATCAGTGCATGATCAGCACGTGATCAGTGCATGATCAGCCACGTGATCAGTGCATGATAGCCACGTGATCAGTGCATGATCAGTCACGTGATCAGTGCATGATCAGTCACGTGATCAGTGCATGATCAGCCACGTGATCAGTGCATGATCAGTCACGTGATCAGTGCATGATCAGTCACGTGACCAGTGCATGATAGCTACGTGATCAGTGCATGATCAGTCACGTGATCAGTGCATGATCAGCCACGTGATCAGTGCATGATCAGCCACGTGATCAGTGCATGATCAGTCACGTGATCAGTGCATGATCAGTCACGTGATCAGTGCATGGTAGCTACGTGATCAGTGCATGATCAGCCACGTGATCAGTGCATGATAGCCACGTGATCAGTGCATGATCAGTCACGTGATCAGTGCATGATCAGTCACGTGATCAGTGCATGATCAGCCACGTGATCAGTGCATGATCAGCCACGTGATCAGTGCATGATCAGTCACGTGATCAGTGTGTGATCAGCCACGTGATCAGTGCATGATGAGCCACGTGATCAGTGCATGATCAGTTACGTGATCAGTGCATGATCATCACGTGATCAGTACATGGTTGCTACGTGATCAGTTGCATGATCAGCCACGTGAGCAGTGCATGATCAGCCACGTGATCAGTGCATGATCAGTCACGTGATCAGTGCATGATCAGTCACGTGAACAGTGCATGATCATTTACGTGATCAGTGCATGATCAGTCACGTGACCAGTATATGGTAGCCGTGATCATTGCATGACAGCACGTGATCAGTGCATGATAGCCACGTGATGTGTGCATGATCAGTTACGTGAGCAGAGTATGATCAGCCACGTGATCAGTGCATGAGTGCCACGTGATCAGTGCATGATAGTCACGTGACAGGTGTGTGATCAGCCACGTGAACAGTGCATGATCAGCCACGTGATCAGTGCATGATAGCCACGTGATCAGTGCATGATCAGTCACGTGAGCAGTGTATGATCAGCCACGTGATCAGTGCATGGTCAGACACGTGAACAGTGTATGATCAGCCACGTGATCAGTGCATGATATCCAAGTGATCAGTGCATGATCAGTCACGTGATCAGTGTATGATCAGCCACGTGAACAGTGCATGCTCAGTCACGTGATCAGGGCCTGCTGAGCTGCGTGATTACTGTCTGCTCATCTGCTTGACAAATGCCAGCTGAGCTGCACGATTCCTGCCTGTCATCTGCTTGACAATTGCCAGCTGTGCTGCGTAATACCTGCCTGCTCAGCTGCTTGATTATTGCCAGCTGAGCAGCATGATCCTCACACCTGAGTTCCATGATTATTGCCTGCTGACT